>NC_090744.1:125471796-125479296 GCF_036898095.1 Palaemon carinicauda | reverse complement strand
AGTTCTTTGTGTTTTTTGTAAATCACATTCAATAAAACATTTAGGGTATTTAAATTTTTCCGATATGTTGAAGATATTTTCAAACTCTTCCTGAAGAAATTCCGGGCTGCAGATACGTAAGGCTCTTAAAAACATAGAAGAAAAAGTAGCCTTCTTAACTTTATTACTATTGTTGGAATAATAGTGAATATATGAATTTACGTTTGTAGGTTTTCTATACACTGAGTATTTGAAGCCATTTAGAGTACGGTGAACATTTACATCCAAAAATGAAAGACAACCATTACGTTCTTCTTCACAAGTGAAATTAATGGAAGGTACCAAATTGTTCAGTTCAAAGAGAAATGCATTTAGTAGTTCTTATTACACACTTTGCCTAGTAGAATTCAGGCAAACTATGTAATTCTGTTATTTGTTTGCAAATACCCCTTTTATGAGGTTTTAAGTATATATGTGTGTTGACAAGGATTCTTATACACTGAAAATTGGTTTTGAATATGTATATTATAATTAGTATTGATTTATGTATATCTGGTAAACATTTCCATATAATTTTCATATATTTCATTTCCATATAAATTGTAGCCAGAGTTGTTTCAAGCACAGGTGTTCAATTTAAATTTAACTACCAGAGAAGTTAATTTAGTTTTGTTTTAAATGGCCCCTCTCTTTGATTTCTTTTAACTATGTGAGCAGGTAATTCACTCATTTTGATTTCTTTTAACCATATGAGCAAGCAATTCAACAATTAAGTACCCTGATCAATATAAGCAGTTTTAGATTATAGTTTGAAAAAAATTGGGATGTAGATTTAACTAAAACTAATATCATACTCTAAATATGCAAACATCACAACGGAGGCTGTCGACCTGTTCAAGCCCTACTGCATTACCAAGACAAAGGGAGTTGTGGTTCGGCCCTTACTTAGGATTTAAATTCTCGCTGCCAAGTCGATTTAATTGACATACAGTCATCTCCACAAGACACAACACAAGTGGATTATGTTGTACCAGTGCCATCTGACCAAGTCTGTCATCCTACACCCACTCACATCCAAGAGAGTAGCTGAGGTTGCTTTTCAGCATCTGGGTATCTTCTTATTGATTTGTGATCCATGCATCCTACAATCAGATAATGGATCTGAGTTCACTGCCTAGGTGGTTCGAGAGATGAAGGATCTCTGGACGCATCTTGTGCATGGCAAGCCTCTAGAGAGGCACAGAGTCAAGGTTCAGTTGAACAGGCCAACTCAAACAGCAAAGACATGTTGGCTGCTTGGCTCTCTGAAAACAACACCCGAGATTAGTCCTTAGGCCTTCGTTTTGTTCAGAACCAGAACTCATCATACCATTCAGGGATCAAGAGTACCCATTATGCTACTTTGCTTGGAGAGAATCCAAAAGATGGACTCTCTTCCACTAGCTTGCTTCAGGAGGTCATTGACCGCGCAGAGACAGAACATGATCTTGCAGCACTAGGAGCCCAGCCTCTTACTGATCCAACTGACAAGCCACTCGAGGCCTCTGAGCCAGTCATCATCACCACCCAGCCATCCTAGTCCCTTGGTAAGTCAGCCACCATCTTCACCTAGCCAACCTAGGTCCCCTTAGTTCAGCACCGCATATTGCATCAAGACAACAAGAAATTCCCAAGAACTGCAAGAGGACCAAAAAGGGTCAAGTGTGCCAGGCCGAACGTATGGTCAAATGGGTAAGATCGACTTAAAAGCTGGGGAAATGGGGGACAATGTCGTTGTGCCAGCTCCACATGTTGACTGGGGAAGGGAGGATCCAAACAATCTTCTTGGAATGAACATGGATGGAAATGAAAATAACTTATACACTATTGGGGTAAAGGCGGTGATACTAGGGATTAAATTCATAAGGTTTGAATTCAACTTGTGCCCCCAACGATTGTTGAGGAAATCAACCAAGAACAGCAAGTATCTCTTTGCGAGGCACTGAAGAAAGGTCCTTCTGTCTAATTGTACATTTAATGAAAGAAGAATCAATATATGGTTTTAAAAAATATGTTAGTGCAGAATTGTTGCTACTAAAATACCCTAGAAATATTCAATCTACCTGCAAATGTATACTATTTAACCTAAAATCCTTCCCCTGGCAAAAAAAAAAAAGAAAAAAAAAAGAAAAAGAAGTAAATTGCTACTAAGATTCCCTAAGCATATAGAACATACAAGCAAATATACACTATTGACCTAAAATTCTTATGAACCAGGCATTTCACGAAATCCCTGGACTATAAAACCAGTCATTTCACGTAATGCCTGGAAATTTTAGTCATTTCGCGAACTCCCTAAGTGAATCAGTCATTTCACGAAATGCCTAAAATATTTAGGCATTTCACAAAATGCCTGGTTACACAGTTTGCCTGTAACATACATATAAATGTGTGTGTGTGTGTATTTGTGTGTGTGTATATATGTGTATATTTGTGTGTATATATATATATATATATATATATATATATATATATATATATATATATATATATATCAGTATCAGCCTTGTGCGTAAAGAACATGGAAAGATAACGCGAGAAATTGTAAATATGAATTGTGAAAAATATCAAGGTCTTTAACAACCTTATAAAGATAAGTTATAAGTAACCCTTTACACAAGACTTATGTCAGCCTGCTCAAGAGAAAAGCATTTGAAACTAGAGGGGCACTCAGTAGAGTACACACCTCCACCGCAGCAGCTTATATTTTGACCTTTTGCTCCACCTTGACCTTGACCTTTGACCTCAACAAGTATTAATTGTTGTGGATTTTCATACACTCAAATATGAACCAAGTTTGAAGTCTCTGTGACAACGATGTCCAAACTTATGGCTGATTACGTGAACCGGACATTTTGCTTGACCAGGATCTTAACCTTTCAACATTTAATCATTTCCAGCTTTATACATAACAGTTAATCCCTGCGATTTTCATTACTGTACGATTAAAATTGTGGCCAAGAAGCTGTTCACAAGCACAAACAAACTACAAACACGCAAACAAGGGCGAAAACATAACTTCAAATTCCACGGATTCAACCACCAGGATAGGAAGATCATTCCACAACCTGGTTACAGAACTGAGTTTTATGAAGAAGGCCTGACTTAGAATTAACTGTATCTCTGTATATATCTATGTTTAGGAAGAGACTGTCTCGGTAGTTCTGAGAGCAAAGGAAGGTTACAATTATAGAAATTCTTAAGAAATGTATGGAAAGGATCAACTGTGTATAAAACATTAGCACATTGCTAGCTGTCTTTATCAAATTTTCCTCTCTCTCTCTCTCTCTCTCTCTCTCTCTCTCTCTCTCTCTCTCTCTCTCTCTCTCTCTCTCTCTCTCAATGTCTCGATGGGTGAAATCTAACCGAGGCCCTTTGTGTTACTAAGCGTAGGAGGAGATAATGATGATGAGATATATATATATATAAATATATATATATATATATATATATATATATATATATATATATATATATGTATATCTATATATGTATATATATGTATATATATATATATGTATATATATATATATATATATATATATATATATATGTATATATATATATATATATATATATATATATATATATATATATCACCCACGAATGGCATTTGATACCGAATTCTATCTTGGGAATATACAACCACTTGGAATTCATTTTATGAACAGATTCCTGAATTCGACAGGAATATGTACGGGGACTTATCATAAACTTTTTATCTCTCTTGATAGCTTAGTCGGTAGAGTCACTGCAGGCATAGTTTCCAGCCGAACAGGTGAGGGTTCGAATCTCCACCCGGCTAGAAGCTGTTACCATAAAATGAATTCCAAGTGGATGTATATTCCCAAGATAGAATTCGGTATTAAATGCCATTCGTGGGTGATATTTGCATTGATTGAAATCACGTGTGCTTGTGATATATATTCATGTACATATATATATATATATATATATATATATATATATATATATATATATGTTACCATATATATACATACATGCATATATATATATATATATATATATATATATATATACATATATATGTATATATATATTATTACCTTTCAGCAAATCCTTGTGCAAGACTATGCTTTCGTAGAGGTAGGCTAACATCCTCTCTTACGACAAAATTGTTTGATTAAGTGAGCGTTTGATATGGGACTCAGTTTAATCATAATTACAGAAGTTTTTCTCTGTTATAAAGAGGTTCTTTGATATTCAACTATACAACTATACCTCGCAGCTTTGCTCTTATATAAATACACATACGTACAATAACACAGACTCAGACATAATAATAAAAAGAATAATGATGGGAGTAACACCAAGAGACAAAAACAGACCAACATGGTTAAAAGAGTAAACTAAAGTAGAGGATATACAAACAACATCTAAAAAAGAAATGGACATGGGCAAGACATATAATGAGAATGACAAACAATAGATGGACATTAAGAATAATAGAATGGGTCCTTAGATATTGCAAAAGAAGAATTGAAAGGAGGAGAAGACGATGGATTGACGAAATGAGAAATTTTGCTGGTATAGATTGCTACAGAAATAGCATAAACAGACGTTGGAAGACCCAGGTCTACATGGCTGAGGACTATGAAATGTGAAGTAGGAGATGATGAATGGAGAAGTAATGATTTAAAAGCTCAAGACAGAGACGACTGGCGAAATCTAACAGAGGCTCTTTGCATCAATAGGCGTGGGAGAAGAAGGTGATGATGATGATTTGATAACTATAAAATCAACAATGATTTAATATAATTGTATATAATTAGATATAATCAAATTACCAATCAGTTATGGAAAGAAAAAAGTATCAATGTATTGAAATAATATATAAAGTATGACAATTCTATACCTATTGAAATAAACACATTGCAGATTTAACAATAATCCTTACGAGCGTATTAGCAAAAGACTCAAACAAGGACAAGACAAATATTTTCAGCCAAACTTACAACAGAAGACCTAATGGTATTTGTTTACAAGGCCACGCTCCCCATATAGTGCCAAATTATACAAAGTTATTGTTTTCCTCTATTACTTTTTCATAATTTAAGATGATTCGCCACATGGGAAACTAGTCACAATTATAAAAAACTATAGAATTATCAAAATAAAAAATAGCCTTGTTTCTTCACTAAACGACTTGGAACATCGTCAACATAGTCAACCAAACAGAAGTTTGTGATGCCAGCGTACATTTGATATATATTCTAAATATATAGTATATTAAAATGGAGTAATTACTTGAAAGTGTGCTTTTAATTCTTTTATTTCTTTATAAATTTTAACTTGTTTCCCATTTGGCGAATTGTTTTAAATTATGAAAAAGTATTAGAGGAAAACAATAGCTTTACATAATTTGGCAGTATATGGAGAGCCTGGTCTTGTACCCAAATAGTTAAACAAATACCAACTTAATTTCTGATATTGAATTATGGCAGAGAGGAAAGGTGATTTGTACATAGGAAACTCAAAGGCTTTGGAAGAATGAACATAATTACCATAAAATTGCCGAAACTGCCGCGTTGTAGTTTGGATAGATGAGGGGGTTAGAAAGGGTTGAATTGGTGCGCGTATGTGTGCATATCTATCTAATTAGTTAGCTGTCATTTTTGACGGGTCACATACACTAGTATACTTATAATATACTTATAATCTATAATGTGAATATAAAATCAATCAAATGTCAGGCCACAAATGAAAAATTCGACATTTAACAAATTGCATTAAAAACAAAATGGAAACAGCCCAAGATCTAGATTCATCATAATCATTACATCCAATTTCATAAACATAAAACAGGACCAAAAAGAAAGAACATCTAAGCAAACAAATGCATATTGAAATTTTTCAATGTCAAATACTATCAGGTCTTTAATTAATTGCTTCAAAATTTACATGAATTCCCCTACATTACGACATAGTAATTGAGCATATATCATAAAAACGACCCTACAGTGTTAAAAATTCACCGGAAAAAAAAAAGAAAAAAAAATTGCTAAAAACCCTGGAATAAATGTTGCCAGGCATTTACTGTTTTAAAAACGGATATATTAATGTCAAAGAGTGATATTACGGTCACTAACCGTAATACGGCTGAAAACAGTACATTTTTACGGAGAATTTCGGATTAAAATTACGATTCTTTTTTTTTGTCAGTGTGCATAAGCTTGGTACTTACTGAATTCTAGAAGACTGTGATGATGGCAAATACAGAACAATTTTGTATCCACAATGATGAGAAATATCTGGGATCCATACGAGTGTGCTTTAACAATCAGTGAAATGCGCACTTTCACAATATAAAGGGGAGACTAAAAATGCTCCTCTTGGTTTAACAAGGCTTCATTTCTCTTGTGGTTGGGATGCTAGCCAAGTCTAGTTCCGACTCCGCTCTCCTCTGTCGTTATTCAACCAGGGTCAAGGAGACGGAAATGTAGGATGAGTCACTCAAATGATTGAACAACCTTCAACAGTTGTAGGAAGGCCACTTAGTGACATAACCTCTGCACCATGGTCTTCCACTGTCTTGGGATAGAGTTCTTTTTCTTGAGGGTACACTTAGGCACACTATTCTATCTAGTTTCTCTTCCCTTTGTTTTGTTAAAGTTCTTATAGTTTATATTTATATTTTAATGTTGTTATTGTTCTTTAAATATTCTATTTTTTCTTGTTTCCTTTCCTCACTGGGCTATTTTCCTTGTTGGAGCCCCTGGGCTTATAGCATCCTGTTATTCCAACTGGGTTGTAGCTTAGCAAGTAATAATAATAATAATAATAATAATAATAATAGGGTAGCAAGAGTTTAAATAAATAAACCTTCACTGAAGATTATAAGACGCGGCAGCTTATTTCTCGCCCTTTTGCTAGACCTTGACCTTGACCTTGAAATTTAACATATGTTAATAGGCATGAATTTTCATTCAATCAAATATGAACCAAGTTTGAAGTCTCAGTGTTAACGATATCCAACCTTATGGCTGATTACGTGAATTGGACATTTTGCTTAACCATGACCTTGACCTTTGACCTTCACCTTCCAAAATTTAACAATTTCCCACTTTTTACATCAGTTAATCCCTGCAAGTTTCATTACTCTGCGATGAAAATTGTGGCCAGGAAGCTGATAAAAAAACAAGCACACAAACAGTGGCGAAAACATAATCTCCTTCCAATTTCGTTGGCGGAGGTAAAAATAGAAAAAGGCATAAACAATTATTAACTTATAATGAGAATTTATTCTTAAGGATGACCTTATTTATGAAATAATCATAATGAAGACCTTCAAAAACAAACCCTTATTATTATTATTATTATTATTATTATTATTATTATTATTATTATTATTATTATTAGCTAAGCTACAACTCTGGTTGGAAGAGCAAGATGCTATAAGCCCAAGGGCTCCAACAAGGGAAATTTAGCCCAATGAGGAAAGGAAATAAGGAAATAATTAAA
>NC_090744.1:125443444-125461296 GCF_036898095.1 Palaemon carinicauda | reverse complement strand
AGATTTCTATTAAGATGACGAGCTTACTTCTGTTTTGATTTTAATATTTGCTCTGAAATATATATATATATATATATATATATATATATATATATATATATATATATATATATACATATATATATACATATATATATATATATATATGTATATATATATATATATATATATATATATATATATATATATATATATATATATATATGTATATATATATGTATATATATATATATATATATATATATATATATATATATATATATATATATATATATATATATATACATATATTAATGTAATCATAATCATAATGGGTGTCATATACTAAATTTTCACATTACTGATTTTAGGCTATGTAAAGAAACTAAATATCTCACGTTGAATATTTACCTATGCAAAAAATATCTCTAAATCATAAGGACCATTGGTGAATTTGATATGCTAAAATTAGATTTCATTAACAATTTTCAGCTATATGGGAATGAATCAGATATCCCTATTTTGAGCCTCATGTTCTCTAACAGCTAAAATGGCCCTATTTGGGGGACAAATCCCTAGAATTGGTAGAGAAGGTGAGAGATTTGCTTCAGCCAATCAAAGACTTCCACTATACTCTTCGTTTCTATGGTTCTCTTCATTAGATAGAAACGTCAAATTTATGATAGGATATATATTGGTAATTCTCAGATACACAAATTAAATAATAATAGACTTTAAATAGAGATAAATATAAACACCATTTAGTATTTAATAGCTATTTACGCCTGAAGCGTATACGCAAGCTGTTTTATGTTACCAAAATTTTTCATCTTGAACGTAACCACTTGATCCTTTACTACATTTTCGAAAATGAATACAATCGGATCTTTCTGAACAAATTTTTTTTTGAGGGAACCCATAGTATTTTAACAGCCATTCATACCTGATTTAAAAATTAATCTTAATCATGTATTTTACCATATTTTATGAATTGATATTAATAATTCCAAGAAGAAACTGAAGACTTTCTCTTTTCTGAGTGTGATAATGTGGATTTGACAATTAACATAGAATACTCTAAATACCTCAGAATGTATACGACAAATAGATCTAGTAGCTCGTGTAGGGCTCAAGGTTGCCTTGTGTGATTTGACCAGGAAAACAGCTCTTAAAGTAAAATAAAGTCAAGTAATACTGGTAGGAATGTGATCTTAACTTATGCAGACTGACGCAAAGGGCCTCGGCTGGATTTCGCCAGTCGTGTCAATCTTGAGCTTTTAAATCAATATTTCTCCATTCATCATCTCCTACTTTACGCTTCGTAGTCCTCAGCCATGTAGGCCTGGGGTTTCCAACTCTTCTTGTGCCTTGTGGAGCCCAGTTGAAAGTTTGGTGAACTAATCTCTCATGGGAAGTGCGAAAAGCATGCTCAAACCATCTCCATCTACCCCTCACTATGATCTCCAATACATATGGCACTCGAGTAATCTCTCTTATAGTTTCATTTCTAATCCTGACCCGTCATCCAACTCCCAATATTTTTCTGTGGGCTTTCTTCTCAAATCTACTAAACCTGTTGGAAATTGTTTCATTGTCATTGTTTATACTAATTTGTAAACATTATGCTAGTTGTAGTACTCATACTATGGTGTAAAATCATAACTTCAATCGTATTTTCTGTTACACATATTCAAACACCAAAAGGTTGATTGCGTTTACAGACTATTAAAAGAATTAACCATGAATTTCTAATCAAAGACATACAATAATATTCTTAAATAACTTGACCAATAACACGAATGATTCTCCTGTTCTATAGAGATCTTGAATAGTAAAAATCATAATTTCAATCAATTATTCAGTTGAAAGATCTTTGGCTGCAATAAAATATTTAGTTCTACATAGTACAACAATTGTCACAAATGTATTCCATGTAAAACACAAATTATGGTTACCTTACTATACTTTAATAGATGTTTTCCTGGTCCTATGACACAAGGAAATCCTACAAAATCTGTTTGCTGTAGACGTTTTTAGATACCTAAAGTTTGACACAGCGTATCCCATGTTAATAGTCAAATCCACATTATCAAAGCACTTTGGAAACAAGGAAGTCTTTAGTTCCTTCTTGAAAGCTTTGACATTTTCAGTCTTTCGGATGTCTAGTGGGAGCTTGTTATATAGTTTTAGGGTCTAGAATCTACAGACGACATACATCTATTATTGTTTTCACCTTTTGGAGATAAACAATATTTATTTTTGAGACACGCATTTGTCAATCGTCTTTTCATACCATAATACTAAATTGGTTAGAATGATTAACGTATTGCAAACAAAACTGATATTACTCTCAATAAAAGACTTATTAAAAAACAAATTAAATATCGACAAATCAATAATCTATTTTGAAAGAAAACAGCAGGATATTCGCATCGGTGTCAACTAAAGCAGAAGCACATTCACGAGAACTTCAAGAAAAAAATAGTATGAAATACCTTTCTTTTTTTACAGAAGTCCCTAGATAAATACCACGTCCTCCTACCGAGGTATCTACGTGTTTACTGAGTCTTTTGTAACTATCAATACTACAGTATGTTTCAACCAGTCAGAGGCCTCAACCAAACCCGGTGTCTTTATCTGTTTTCAGCCAGTATTTTAACCAGTATTTTAGCCGGAAGCTTAGTAAACCCTTCTAAGACTGACTGGTTGGACTAAATAGTTTTTTTAAAAGACGTTAGTGTAACGATTTTTATTATCTAATAGAGTTACAAGCATAAAAAAAAAGTGCCAGAGTCCTATTTACATTAGTTTAGACCTTTATAAGAATAGAAAATGTACCAGCTTCTATTGAAAGAAAACGTTTTCATGGGTGACTACAATAATTTATTTATCTTAGAATAAACATTTAAAATTTCTTATTTCGTGGATACAGAAGCAAATTTCGTGGAATAGTGACTACAAATATATCAAAATATGTTCATAAAGCTATAAAGGTTATATGATAAATAATTAATGGATAATGGATCTATAACATTAAAATTGAGCGTAATTTCACAAAGGATCTTTGAATAAATTCTAAATGAACTCCCATCGAGACGTTCCAGAGATGTTAAACAGCTATTGAAACGAATTTAAGTGAGTGTCCTTTTATAGAGGACTATAAAATAGCATAGGTTATTTGATTCTCAATTCCATTCAGGTCCCACAGTAATTCATTTAGATATATCTTGAAGAAAATTAACGATTGTAACAATTATCAATGATGCATAAATTTTTTTTTCTCTCTCGCAAAGGTTGGATTCTACAAGATTCAGCTCTTACGATCCATCTGGTGAAATAGCCATTCAGTTACAGTATCAAGCAAAATTGTTAAGCTGGACGGGAAGATCGAAGTAAGTCTGGAAATCGGCAGCAAAGTAGATAATTATAAATTGTGTTCCGCAACGGGGCCAGATACTCACATCACTACCACCTCTTGCTGGAGTGAGAGCATTGCCTTTGTCTCCAGAATACCTTGATTTTAGTTAAAGAACTAAAGAGGGTCTTTTTATTTCCTTTATTATGTCTACTTTCATGATATAAAGTGCGAAGCTGTTCATTATATCACACGACATTGTCCAATTGCAAACTAGTAACTTAGAGCCTTTTAAAGTTTATATAAAAACTGATTAGATAAATCGTTCATACTAGAAAAACGATAGCTTTGATTAATTTCACATTATTATAGCTTAATTTATCTCAATAGAAGATTACCCTCGGATCTGAACACAACCAAGCAGTGTTGTGATAGCTGGTTTACGTTGTGTCCATATAGTTGAGCAGTGCCTGCAGACATAATTTGCCAGTAAACATACACATTTGGTGGTCAAAGCCATGAATTGTCAGCGTTTATCAGTTAAAGAAATAAACTGACTTGTTTAGAGACGCTGCAATTCACAAGAGCAACCCTTAAGCTTGCTACTTACCAGACGAATGAGCCTGAACTAATCTGTTAGAACAGTATTTTTATCTTATCAACTTGCATAGGGATTTTCTATTTATGAAGGACGACATTTGTCCAGCACAACAACATGGCTCATAGGAGACGTAAGAAAACAGCCCATTATTATTGCTATGTGAACCAAAACGAACCCAGCACAGCAGAGGAAGATACACAGCAGAGGAAGATACAAAGTAAAGAAAGGATTCAAAGAAGAGGATGCTTAGGAAGTCATGTGACAATAGGACCGGAGTTTACACATGGACCAGAAGTAGATTTACTGTAATGGGAATAAATTACATAATGATTTTGATAAAACTAGATACCTCATGATCAGATAATCGTTCAGCACCTGGCATTTCCTCATTGCAGTCACAGTTCGAAATAAATGACCATAATGCGTCGTCACCAGTTCAAAACTGACGATGCCTGGAAGCACCATACTTTGTGTGCGTATTAATTAGTTCCCTGTTCCCGATTTTCTTACAATTATTTTACGCATACTCTTTGTTTCTGATTTAACAAACGAGTTAATGTATGTTTTAACCTCCACTCTATTCACCTTCACACTAAGTTGCTCATTATGTCCAATTGTTGCAGTACGTGCATCATAGTCTCTCGACACTAATTTACATACAACACAAGTGCTTGTCGTCGTAACTATGATCCACATTTGACTTTCGAGCAAAAGGTTCCTCGGACAGGAAAAAGGTTGATAGTGGGACACGAGAAGTGACAGGTAATGTGTACTGCCTTACTATATTTCATGTTTCAGATTGCCTGGCCCCCTTAGCCAGGCACGGGCTCTTCACTTTGCAGCCAGTATATCATTCCAAGCGTCTCCCAGCAACTACATACCATGACTCCTCCCCAAGCCTGATGAGCTATAAGTCAATCATATATACTTCGAAAAACAGTTAGAAACCTAATAGATGGTTGCAGTTTCTCTAATTATGACGCCACACCAAGCCGTTTTTGTATAGCAGGGCCTAGAGGCAATACGTCAAATATGCCAGGCGCTAGTACCTTACCTCCAGTTCATTTTGGAAGCTACACAATTTATTGTAGATTACCTTTCAGCGAGTGTCTTCGCCACTCTCAACACATACCACAAATCGAGGGGTGGGAGGACGCCCTCCTGGAAAAACCCCCACCCCTGTTTAAAACGGGAAAACCCATCTTAAACTAAACCAAGCTTTGCTGGTGGTTAACGACCATCCATAAGTAACTTCAATACACAGTTACTTTAATTTTTAATCTATGCAACAGTCATGAAACTTCCAAATGTGACAAGTTCCAGCCACCTTCCTATTGGCTTTTATACATCAAATCAGTTTGGTTACACCGCACCAAGATTAAAGTTAAGACTTACAATAGTTACCGTACTATACTGGCCCCCACATCTCACTACATTAACAGTACTCAGTCTACTACTTAATCCTTATACACCATCAAACTAAACTTCTGTGGCAGAGCCTGTAGATAGTCTGCAAAGGCCACAGTATGCAGGTAGAGATCGACCTTGTGAACAGTGGTCTATTAAACTTTAAGTGGTATTAGGTATGCCAGAAAAATTTTATTTCCCAAACAGTGGGGAAAATTCTCAACCAGCTTCTCACAATCATTTGAGATGGAAATAGTAAAATTCGATAGGCCTTAATTTCCCAAACAAGGGGGAAAAATTCTTTACCACTTTCAAATTTTTTTTGGAGAAAATTTCAATACTTTTACTACTAAATCTTAGGGTCTCCTTTAATGCTTAATGTAAAGCTTAGCCAGCATGTTTAAGCTTGCACTACATATTTTCCTTCATTCTTAGAATAAATTTCTTAGAATAAATTTCCCAAAAGGATAAGTAAATACACTAGAAACTTCCAAACACCAGAGTTTAGTTTAATCTTAAGCAACCATGTCAGAAATTTACAAATTTAAAAATACCAATGGAATTGCAAACAATTTGATTCGAAAATATTTTTCTTGAAACTTTTAAAAGTTCAAATATGCATATAGGCAGAATTAGACTTTTCCCACAGTAGACAAATGCTACATTAAAATAACCATAACCTTCATGTACCAAACAAACTCCACAATATATTAATACTTAATAGCTTTTACTTAAATCCAACGAACAGTTAAGGCATGCCTCCCCTAAAGTAGAAAATATCAAAACTTTCCAAAATTCATTGCTTTTAGATCTGAACTTTAATTTACAGTTTCAACTGTAAAAACAGTATTGAAAAAGTAAAGACAGATCCATACAGATTTTAACTTCGGCATTGAGAAAAGACATTGAAGGTGGAAATACATGAAATTGCACAACTATATAAAACTTAAAACTTTAGTATTGAGAAAATTATGCAGATCTAAAATCTTTTCTTAAACAGCATTGAAACATTACTCAGATTGGAAATAAGAATATGGCATTACAGTTTGACAAATAACTTTCAATCTTATGTAAAAGAAAAATAAATTAAAACTTGTAACATTCGCTACACTTCCAAATTTACTATATATTTTTGAAAATTTCGTAGATTCAACTTAGGCTCTAGCAAAAAATTTTAAGTGAAACAAATTCTAATTTAAAAGCACAAATGAAACAGATTTAAATCACAAAGTCTGGTCGATTACGGGCCGCCCTGTCCTAGTTGAATCTTCAACCACTAGAAGACCCAGGAATATGGTTGATACGGTCGATATAGGGCGTCCAGTGGCAAGAACCCGTGTCAGCGTACTGTCCTGGTGAAATCCTCAACCATTTGCAGACTCAAATAATTCTCATACAATTCCATATTTGAGAAGCAGTACTTTGAAGCATTCAGTCATTTGCCTGGTCCATTGTGGGTAAAGTGGGTAAAATGTCTCAAGTCTGAAGGAATTCAAGGTTGAAAAAAATACTTTCGTGCTCTAGTTCGCATTCCACAGAATCCTTGATATATAACATTGACTGGTATGTGACCAGATGGATAAGTTTCACTATCATACGCTGCTATACCAATTGATATCTGAAAGAAAAATTTTAATATTTAGGCAAAATATAAAATGCAAAGTTTTAATGGTCACCAATCATTCAAATAAAACTAGTCAACTTTAAACTAGGTAAAGTTATTGCAAGTTATAAGTTATAAAATAGAATAACTTATTTTAAACAAAGTAAACTCATCACTACTTTGTTGGAACATGGTCAAAAATAAAATGAGCTAACTTTAAAGTAAAATTATTACAAACCACAGCCATAGAAATAAAATTTCAGTCCAAATAAAATCACAAAGTCATACCAGTCAAATATAAAAACTAGTTAACCTTGAACTTCGTAAAGTCATGACAAATGTTAACACTTCAAAAAATGTGAATATATTGGATATGTAAAAATATGTAAAAAACGGGGATTTTGGAGAGTTAAGTGAATTCTTACCATTGATTTCGAATTACATTTGCTAGGAAGCGATGATTTTGAAAATTTGACAGGATGCATTCAGCGTCTTCAGCAGAAGAGCAGGATTCCTAGTACATCCAGCGTCTGAAAGGTTTCAACATAATTAACAATAAAGAAAAAGTTTAAGAGACTGAAGACTGATTTTGAAATCAGTTTAAATAAAAGAAAAGATCTGGTCTTTACCAATTGTAAAAAAAAAAAAAAAAAAAAAGTTTCATTCGCTGGTTTAGGATTCGCTGCCAATAGAAAACAGAATTAAATATTTGCGTGGTGTTAGTCAATCTCTTCTATCAGCATTGATTGATTTGATAACAAAGTACCTTTAAAACTTTTACTCAAGATCTCTTACGACTTAGCAATTGAATGTACTAAAACATCGGTAAATGTGTAGGAGAGCTCCGTGGAAGATCTTGAAGAATTTAAACACCTACAATTCACTATTATATCATATAGAACGCTTATATAATAGTCAATATATGAGCAGCTTCTATTTAACGAAGATATTCGTGTGTATAGTTATGTTTCACTTGGATTTTTTCTAAGTGTTTGTTTTTGTTTACTGTGTGATGTCTTGGCTAAAATGAGCTGTTTCACCGCCTTACTGCGTATGGCAGACTAGTTCTCAATGCTATTCTAACCAATAACAGGTGTTTTCTTGACGTCACACTGTTTGAAAACCAATCATGGCGGTTTTTACAAATCTAGCCAATGCTGACACTTATTACTTCACTTATCCCTGCTATTTTTCCACCAGTTACCACAGTTTACGTGAAGTTCCGCGGAGGAATATTTTTGCACGTCTCGGATCTCCCTTCAAACTGAAAAGCTCATTTTGCCGTGAAGTATGGAGCAATTAGCAGGACCTTCATCCCGTTCCGACTGTGTCACTTGTGACAATTGCTTTATTTCTTATGGGGATTTTTGTGTACATTATTCAGGGAAAGTTGATTTGCTAATTGCATTTGCTCAACGTCATGGTTTGATTTTGGCAGAGAAAAAGTGCCCTAATTGTGAAAATGTGTGCCGTATAGATTACAACAAATTAGCATTCCGGTGTGATCGTAGTGTGGTTACTCGTGGGAAAAGGAAGAGGAGGTGCAATTTTTTCGTGTCTTGTTTCAAAGGTACATGGTTTGGAAAAGCAAAGTTAGATATTGAGACTAATTTGAAGTTTGTGTTCCTTTTTTTGCAAAAGGCGTTTTCATTTGAATTTGTTTCGTTTGAACTGAAACTCAATAATCACACTATCGTTGATTGGCGTTCGTTTTGCCGTGAGGTGCTTATTTCTTGGGGTCTGAGACGTTCTCGGAAAATTGGAGGCCCTGGATTAACCGTTGAAATTGATGAATCAAAATTTGGCAAGCGCAAGTACAATGTTGGACGCGTCATAGAGGGTCAGTGGGTGTTTGGTGGTATCTGCCGTGAAACCCGGGATTTATTTTTTGTGCCGGTGCAAGACCGCTCCGCTGAAACATTACTGGCTATTATCCGCCAGTATATAGCAGAAGGTACCACGGTGATATCGGATTGTTGGAAGGCATATAATTGTTTAGAAAAAGAAGGTTATAAGCACCTCACGGTTAATCATAGTGTTAATTTTGTTGACCCAGTTACAGGTGCTCATACTAACACCATAGAACGTACCTGGAGAGGCACCAAGGCCCTGGTCCCCAAATACGGAAGAAGAAAAGGTCATTTTGTGGGGTATTTGGCCGTGGCCTACTTTAAATTGGCCATAACTGATCCTGCCAAAAGACTTAATCACTTCCTCCTGGCAGCAGCAGATTTGTATCCACCTACACCATAACAGTAAGGTATGTGGTAGTTTGCAGTTTACGTTAACGTTGTGTAACCTCATTAATAGTCGAAATATCGACGATCAAACTCACGCTACTCTTGTCTTCCCTGAATTTTCTAAGTGTTGTTATTGTTGACTGTCTTATTTTTGCTCAAATGAGCCCTGTAACCACTATAATCCGCAGACAAACTAGTGCACTATGACGCCCCCCCCCCCCCCCGGTAGGCCTAGGTAGGCGTACAGGGCCCCATAGGCTAGGTTAGGTGGGTGTCTTAGGTTCGGTGGTGCCCTGAAAATTACTGTGGCCTTAAGGGGGGGAGGCAGGGGGGGCGGAGCCCCCCCGGTAGGCCTAGGTAGGGGTACAGGGCCCCATAGGCTAGGTTAGGTGGGTGTCTTAGGTTCGGTGGTGCCCTGAAAATTACTGTGGCCTTAAGGGGGGGTCGCAGGGGGGGCGGAGCCCCCCCGGTAGGCCTAGGTAGGGGTACAGGGCCCCATAGGCTAGGTTAGGTGGGTGTCTTAGGTTCGGTGGTGCCCTGAAAATTACTGTGGCCTTAAGGGGGGGTCGCAGGGGGGGCGGAGCCCCCCCCCCCCGGTAGGCCTAGGTAGGGGTACATGGCCCCCAGGGTAGGGTAGGTAGTTGTATTTCTCCTCCTCCCCCCACCCAAAAACCCCGCTTCCCACTGGGGTCCCCCATAATTGTAGTAGTAGGTTTATGCTTACATTTTCTGTGTAAGAGTTAGGTGGTTGTAGGAGGATTATCTCACAGTTTCAAGGTAACTGTAGCTCTAATTTACTGTTTTCTTTCGTTTTCTACTTTTAGAAACTTTTAAATCGAGCGCGGAGGTCTCCTACACATTTACCAAAACATCAACACTTTATGGTAACGTTAAATCCTAACTTATGATAGCAACGTTCAAAACTTTCAATCTAAATAAATCTCATTTGGTAGACTTATATGAACTAGAGAATCAATTGAAAAGATAAGTTAATCTATAATGATTAAGAAACTACATAAAATTTTACACCAGACGTTATAAATACTAATTTTCTAGGATTAAAAGTCTAGATTTCATAGACAGTCTCAAAATAATTAAATTTTAAAACATTACGCTTATAAATTTTGATACTAAGATTCAGTAAATACTGTTCATGAATAAGAACCAGTCAGTATTTTCATTCACAAAATAATTCATTCATTGTCGTCATTGTACACTAAATTAAATTAATTTCTCTAAGAGTATACTGTTCTTACCCGTATTTTAGTAAAATGAATGTGAACGTAACTTTACCTACATTATCTTTCACGGGTTGGTGACCGTAATATCACTCTTATACGCCAATAAGTCAGTTTTTAAAACTAAATCCTGCAACATTTAATCCAGAATTTTTAACTTTTACGGCAAACTTAAGTGTAGGCTACATAAGCAGTAATCAGGAACAAATAGCTTTTAGTAAAACCAGATTTTCAATGGACCAATCTTTACCGTAAAAGTAAATTCATGCGTCCAAAACCAATATACGATACCCTACTAACAAAATTCTTATGTTCCTTTTAACTGGGAAATTCAATAGATTCGAAATTATTTATTTCCCATTTAAAAAATAAACTTCAGATTACTTCATATAGATGAACAGAAAAGTAATGAACGGGTCGAAGTAATATTTGTTTAACAAAATTTACTTAAGAAGATCGAAATAAGAATTAAACGTAACAGACTAAAAAACTTCGAATGTAAACAGAGAATTAAAGTTGTCGCAATATACGGTAAACAGTCTATTCATCGAATTAAGAGTGAAAATAACTTTAGATTTTACTCCATAAGAGGCTTTTCTAAACTTTCAATAACTATGAACCTTAAACAATGCAACAGATAGCAATTAATAGTTTCGTAGCTTTGTTGTGCAGGAAATTAAGCTAGCAAGACTGGCCAAACTTTATAGTTAATTGGTATACCTCTAAACACTAACTTCAAAAAACCGACACCACTCCATTGCTAAAATCAATCTGATTCATCAATCACTTAAATTTGCTCTAAAAATCTGTAAAAGTCTTTGAATAAAAGTTACCTGCCCGTTTGAAACTGATATAACGACGTAAAGGCTTGATACAAAGGTTATCAAACCGTAAAAGTTAATAATGTAGGATAAATATGGTCACATTTACTTTACTGAAATACGGTTGAGAGCATTATATTTATATGGAGAACTTCAGATTAAAATTACGGGTTTCTTTATTGCCGTGCAAGCTACAGTAACAAAAAGTAGCCTTTGAAAAAAAAAAAAGAACAGTAATAATAAAATCAGCAGTTACACCCATTGTTTAAAGATTTGGTTTTAAGGAAAAGGACACTTGGGTAAACCTTCTATATTAAACGCACAAAATTATCCACTAACTTCGCGAAAACTAAACTACGATAAGATTAAAACTTACAATTTTAGGAAAGCATGGCAATATTTACACACTTTGATAAGTTGACAGGAACATTTAACACATTGAAATTTTCACAGACTTAACTGGCGAAAATGGTCATATTACCAGAGAGAATATACAATCTTTCCAGTTCATGGTGTGTGAAAAGTAGCCTGTAGAATTAACAATATACTTGAATAACGTTCACATATTCACTAGCTAATTATCACAGAACTTAGCTGGCCTTTAACACTTTAAGAAAGCACACTTGAAATCTATATGAATACCACTTTTAAGACTAAATCCACTGTAACCTAAGCAGAAAAAAAAGTAACTTCACGAACGTTGACTTGACATATCAAGGATGACAAAACCAAGAATAGTTTCTTTGGTGTCCTTGTAGAAGCAGTGGCGCCATCTGTGTCTAAATTTCAGAATTGATAGTCTTTGGAAAAAATAATTAAGACTCATTTCAAGCAACAACCAAAAACTTAAATTTTCCCCCATTTAAAATTACATAAAACTAGTATAAAAACAATCAAATTTATAACCTTTATCAGGCCTATGATTGCCATAATTATATAAATCAACGGTGGATGAGTCGTAATTTTTAAGATCTGCCATTTATGGGAAATTATGACGTCACCTTGCAAAAAAAATCGTCTCTCTGGAATAATTTCTGTAAAGAACTTACAGAACATGACTGGAATAACACCAGCATGTCGGGTGACACCATAAAGATAATACTGGAGAAGATCACTTCACGTAGACAAACTTCTTTACACAATTTAAGGAAGTTTGGCATTATACATCTGAGATGAACTTTATGTGAGCTGACTAAAATTAGCTTTAAGGGGTCTCGCCTTTCGTACGAGAGAGAGAGAGAGAGAGAGAGAGAGAGAGAGAGAGAGAGAGAGAGAGAGAGAGAGAGAGAGATTTTAAGCTAAGTATTCGTATAAAGCAATAAATATCGTGTACACATATATATCTTTTTGAATTTAATGAGGAGATTTTAGGTTAATCCTTTGCGTCAAAGGTACATTTACTGAAGCATTGATTTCTTATATACTTTTATTGACTTGGTGAAAGGGTTTATGTATCGTGATGTTAAGCAAAACTGTTTTTATCAGGGCCCCAATACTAGGTTGGTTTGCTGTGAGCGATCATCACTATCACCGATTCATTGTGGCCAGTCCTTTGATGAATAGCCAAACCCCAGATGTGAGTAAGGATATGTCTGAGGCCTATGTCCTGCAGTGGAATAGAGATAGCTGCATTTGGAGCTGTTTATAACTAGTCCATGTTGACTGGAGGATACAAATGGCAGTTATTCTCATTGAGAGTCTTGTAAGCAGGAACTAACAGTGGGTTGACATATAGTTCACGTGACTTTAGGCTTACTGTTATAACCTCCGCCGACAAAGTTGGAAGGAGGTTATGTTTTAACTCGTGTTTGTGCGTTTGTAATTTGAGTTTGTTTGTGAACAGTTTCCTGTCCACAATTTTAATCGTAGAGTAATGAAACATGTAGGGAATAACTTATGTAAAAAGCTGGAAATGATTAAATTTTGGAAGGTCAAGGTCGAGCAAAAGGTTAAGAAATAAGCTACTGCAGCTAAGGTCTGCGCTTTACTGAGTGCCCCTCTAGTTTTAGCTGTATTATTGCCTGAAGAACTGCGCCACGTAAGCTTGGTTGAATCTGTAGATTATTATTATTATTATTATTATTCTCTCTCTCTCTCTCTCTCTCTCTCTCTCTCTCTCTCTCTCTCTCTCTCTCTCTCTCTCTATCTATATCTATATCTATCTATATATATATATATATATATATATATATATATATATATATATATATATATATATATATATATATATGACTTGAATATTGTTAGATATAATTTTTAAAGAATGAGTTTTTTTTTACGTACAATAAAACTGTCAATGAAGATTTTAAAGTTATGTTTCCTGTTCTTCAACTTCTGTGGCCGTTGGCTAGGGTTCACTTCGGGTTGTGAGGCTGGCTAGGGGTTCGTGGTTGGGTTAATAAGGTTGTTTATATTTCACTAAATTTCTCTCTCTCTCTCTCTCTCTCCTCTCTCTCTCTCTCTCTCTCTCTCTCTCTCTCTCTCTCTCTCTCTCTAGTGTACAATACCAGTAGCGTATTATACAAAAGTTCCCATTGCCATAGTGTCACGTGTGCAAAGTATTACACGATACGTGTAATACATATATACCTAGTGTCCCCTCTGATGGTCCAGCACTTTGCTGCAGTAGAGGGGCTTGAGTGTCCCAATGATGGGCTGGGCAATGGCGGTGGGGTAGTTTATCCACCCTGGCAGGCTCAACCATACCGCTAAGGCCATTTCTGAGAGACCAGACCAAGACTGGACCCCCTATAGGCCTTCTCCTCTATCTAAGATAGGCAAAGGCTAGGAGAAGGAAAACTCCAAAATCAAACCAAACAAGACCCCAACGGCGGAGCTTCCCAGCACCGGCGGAAGAGGGCAATGCCTGTCGGGCAGGCAACAAGGCGGGCCTTGACATAACAAGAACCCGGCAGCCCGATGCAACCAACATCGGAGAAGCCGCCTGTCTCATATGTCTTGAGCCGCGGTGAAAACGATGTGGGCCAAGTGTGTGCGCGTAAAACAATATACCCAGCTACTGGCATTCTGTCGTTTCCTCCACCCTTCTTCATCTCTAGATAGGAGGCTGATGGCTAACGACAGAACCCAATACTCGGACACGAGTGGGCGCCGACGACGACGATACCTAGTGTGTTTAGGCTATGTGGAGAGAGAGAGAGAGAGAGAGAGAGAGAGAGAGAGAGAGAGAGAGAGAGAGAGAGAGAGAGAGAGAGAGAGAGAGATTGTATCTAGGCTCCATAGATTCGGTAAATATTGTTTGAAACTACTTATAAACTTTAGCGGAGTTGGTAGCTTTAATTCTTATGTTGGATTTGGTTTGCAATTTAATAGTTTGGACGTATTGATCATTTAAACATTTTAGATTACCTTTTTTTTTTTTTTAATTAATTTCGAGTTATATTAAATACCATCAATGCTGGTGTTCCAACCCCTAAATTTTATCATCTTTTATTATTCCAAAACAAAGGCCTCAGACATGTACTTCTACTTGCTTCTTTTTATGGTCTTTCTGCGCCAGTCCACTCACCCAAACTTCCTTCGTTCGTCAATCCATCGTCTTCTCTTCCTTTCCCTGTTTCTTTTATAATATCTAGGGACCCATTCTGTTATTCTTAATGTCCATCTATTGTCTGTCATTCTCATTATATGTCCTCCACATGTCAATTTCTTTTTCATATGTTGTTAGAATATCCTCTACTTTAGTTTGCTCTCGTATACATTTTGATCTTTTTCTGTCTCTTCGTGTTATTCCCATCATTATTCTTTCCATAGCTCTTTGAGTTGTAATGAACTTATTTCCTAAGGCTTTAGTTTCTGATCCAAAAATTAAAAGCAGAATATTACAGGTATTTAATAAAACATTTATTTGTTACTTTACATGTTGATATTTGATTTTCAATTTCAGTAGAACATTACTTTAACAGAGTAACTACGTGTTTGGTTAGCCCTAATCTCATTTTTATGTACATTTCAAACGCTTTTCTGAATTAATTCTCTTTCTTTCGATATATATATATATATATATATATATATATATATATATATATATATACATACATATATATATATATATATATATATATATATATATATATATATATATATAGTGTATGTATGTATGCATGTGTGTATGTATATATGTAGTTTAGGTAATGTTTTTTTCTATGTTTTTAATCTCGGTTTGGTTGAATAATTGAAACCCTCTAAAGCAATTAAAACGAAATATATCGAGTTATTCTTTTCGAAATTTCCATTCACGTTTTACCTCCGCTAACGAAGTCTGAAGGAGGTTATGTTTTCGCCCCTATTCGTGTCTTTGTTTGTGAACAACATCCTTACCACAATTGTACTCATGAAGTAGTGAAACTCAGGAATTAATTGTTATGTTGCTACGTGGAAGTGATTCAGTTTTGAAGGTCCTAGATAAAAGGTCAAGGGCGAGCAAAATGTCGACCGAAATAAGCTGCCGTGGCGGAGGTTTGCACTCTGAGTGCTTTTCTAGTTCAATATGATTTTTTTACCTAGGGCATTGTTATCTTAGATGGTCATTTTAGCAATTCAGGAAATGAAGTCTCTCTCTCTCTCTCTCTCTCTCTCTCTCTCTCTCTCTCTCTCAAAGAATATGGGTGTCCTTATCATCATCATCATCATTTCCCCCTACGCCTATTGACGCAAAATAATACAACAGTCGTTTCTCTCTTGAGCTTTTAATTCGATACTTCTACATTCGTCCTCTTCGACTTGACGCTTCATAGTCCTCAGCCATGTAGGCCTGGGTTTCCCAACTCTTCTATTGCCTTCTGGAGCTCAGTTGAAAGTTTGGTGAACCAATCTCTCTTGGGGAGTGCCAAGAGCATGCCCAAAACATCTCCATCTACCCCTCATCATGATCTCATCCACATATGGTACTCGAGTAATCTCTCTTATAGTTTCATTTCTAATCCCGAGGGCTTTATTTTAATATATACTAAATCCATTGGAGATTGTTTCATTGTTATACCAGGACTCATGTCAATAGAGTAACACCAATCTCACTAAACTGATATATAGTCTAATTTTTATATGGAATTTTAGGCGATTTGATTTCCAAATTTTACTTTACCTAGCCATTGTCTGATTTGCTCTTTTCAATATTTCACTGAACTCTAATTCTAAAGACCCTGTATAGGAGATCATAGTTCCTAAGTACTTAATTCCTTTCTCCTTCCAAGGATATTTCATCTTCCATTACATACTCCGTTCTCATCATCTCTGTCTTTCTTCTATTTATCTTCAGCCCAACCTCGTGTGATATTTCATGCATTCTGGTAAGCAAGCATTGCAAATCCTGTGGTGTTTTGTCATTGTGCTTAATGTTAGATTTGAATATATATATATATATATATATATATATATATATATATATATATATATATATATATACTGTATATATATATATATATATATATATATATATATATATATTTATATTTGATACATTAATGTGTGGATTCTCTTAACGACCTTGGGATCAGAGCCCCAAGCAAAGGAGAAGTCCTACTAAAAGGGAACCACAACTTCATTAGGTTCAACTATAGTCAATTCTTTTCAGTGAGGCAGATTCACACCGACTCGCAGGGGTGCTCCTTTCCTGATCGCCGATTGGTTGGATAAGATCATTCTAACAAATCAGATAGCAAAAACTCTTCCGAGTTGGTGCAAATGGGCCTTATTAAAAAAAATAAAAAATTGAGTATAGGAGGTTCAAGGGACGCAAGTAATGCAAGAAATTGAACGCTATTGAAAACCTGCATGACAAAAGAGTGGAACCTTGGAACCTCTGGAGGTGGGCGGAAGGTTACACACATGGGAACTCGCTGTGCAGTAAGGGTGTCACAGAATACACATCCTTATAGAGAGGTGTGTCATGATTTCCTGCGTACTTGTGTATATAAAAAGTATATAAAGTATAAAAAGTATAGACTTTATACCCTGGGAGAATCTTGGTGAATGCTGATGTGAAACGCATAAAGAACTATGGCTTCATGATAGAGTAACTTGACATTTGAAGGCTGGATAACTTTATCTGAAAGACAGGTGGTCCATCCAGAGATCTGTAATAATATTCATATATATATATATATATATATATATAAATATATATATATATATACAGTATATATATATACACATATATATATATAATATATATTCACATATGTGTATATATATATATATATATATATATACATATTTGTGTGAATATATATATATATATATATATATATATATATATATATATATATATATATATACATATATATACATATTCATATACATATACAAATATATACATATATATACACACACACACACATATATATATATATATATATACTTAAAAATCATAGGGAAAACTAATGCTCAGATGCAAAAGAACCACAGGGAAAATTAAAAAAAGAAAATATAATATTAAGTCCAGAGTAGTTTCGTGATGCTTCATCAGAGGACTGAAGTAACAAGAATATATATATATATATATATATATATATATATATATATATATATATATAGATATAAATATATATATATATACATATATATATATATATATATATATATATATA
>NC_090744.1:125425944-125428444 GCF_036898095.1 Palaemon carinicauda | reverse complement strand
CACTCAAACAAGGACAAGACAAATATTTTCAGCCAAACTTACAACAGAAGACCTAAAGGTATTTGTTTACAAGGCCACGCTCCCCATATAGTGCCAAATTATACAAAGTTATTGTTTTCCTCTATTACTTTTTCATAATTTAAAATGATTCGCCACATGGGAAACTAGTCACAATTATAAAAAACTATAGAATTATCAAAATAAAAAATAGCCTTGTTTCTTCACTAAAGGACCTGGAACTGACATCGTCAACATAGTCAACCAAACAGAAGTTCGTGATGCCAGCGTACATGTGATATATATTCTAAATATATAGTATATTAAAGTGGAGTAATTACTTGAAAGTGTGCTTTTAATTCTTTTATTTCTGTATAATTTTAACTTGTTTCCCATTTGGCGAATTGTTTTAAATTATGAAAAAGTATTAGAGGAAAACAATAGCTTTACATAATTTGGCAGTATATGGAGAGCCTGGTCTTGTACTCAAATAGTTAAACAAATACCAACTTAATTTCTGATATTGAATTATGGCAGAGAGGAAAGGTGATTTGTACATAGGAAACTCAAAGGCTTTGGAAGAATGAACATAATTACCATAAAATTGCCGAAACTGCCGCGTTGTAGTTAGGATAGATGAGGGGTTACAAAGGGTAGAATTTATGGGCGTGTGTGTGCATATCTATCTAATTAGTTAGCTGTCATTTTTGACGGGTCACATGCACTAGTATACTTATAACATACTTATAATCTATAATGTGAATATAAAATTAATCAAATGTCAGGTCAAGAATGAAAAATTCGACATTTAACAAATTGCATTAAAAACAAAATGGAAACAGCCCAAGATCTAGATTCATCATAATCATTACATCCAATTTCATAAACATAAAACAGGACCAAAAAGAAAGAACAGATAAGCAAACAAATGCATATTGAAATTTTTCAATGTCAAATACTATCAGGTCTTTAATTAATTGCTTCAGAATTTACATGAATTCCCCTTCATTACGACATAGTAATTGAGCATATATCATAGAAACGACCCTAGTGTTAAAAATTCACCGTAAAAAAAAAAAAAAAAAAATTGGTAAAAACCCTGGAATAAATGTTGCCAGGCATTTACCGTTTTAAAAACGGATATATTAATGTAAAAGAGTGATATTACGGTCACTAACCGTAATACGGCTGAAAACAGTATATTTTTACGAAGAATTTCGGATTAAAATTACGGTTTTTTTTTTATCAGTGTGCATAAGCTTGGTACTTACTCAACTCTAGAAGACTGTGATGATGGCAAATACAGAACAATTTTGTATCCACAATGATGAGAAATATCTGGGATCCATACGAGTGTGCTTTAACAATCAGTGAAATGCACACTTTCACAATATAAAGGGGAGACTAAGAACGTGCTCCTCTTGGTTTAACAAGGCTTCATTTCTGTTGTGGTTGGGATGCTAGCCAAGTCTAGTTCCGAGTCCGCTCTCCTCTGTCGTTATTCAACCAGGGTCAAGGAGACGGAAATGTAGGATGAGTCACTCAAATGATTGAACAACCTTCAACAGCTGTAGGAAGGCCACTTAGTGACATAACCTCTGCACCATGGTCTTCCACTGTCTTGGGGTAGAGTTCTTTTGCTTGAGGGTACACTCGGGCACACTATTCTATCTAATTTCTCTTTCCTTTGTTTTGTTAAAGTTCTTATAGTTTATATTTATATTTTAATGTTGTTATTGTTCTTAAAATATTCTATTTTTCCTTGTTTCCTTTCCTCATTGGGCTATTTTCCTTGTTGGAGCCCCTGGGCTTATAGCATCCTGTTATTCCAACTGGGTTGTAGCTTAGCAAGTAATAATAATAATAATAATAATAATAATAATAATAATAATAATAATGATAATAGGGTAGCAAGAATATAAATAGATAAACCTTCACTGAAGATTATAAGTCCTTCATGGCGCCATAAAGGGTCCCATACACGTTTAAAAAAAGCGTCAAAATTTTGCATCAGAATTTTGATATCAAAATTTTTATGCAAAATTTGAGTGTGTGTAGGATGTTTTGATGTCAAAATTTTGCTTCAAATCTTTTTTTGACATCAAAACGTCCTACACACACTCAAATTTTGCATCATAATTTTGACGCTTTTTTTTTAAACGTGTACAGGCTCCTTTAGAAGCATTAAATAACTAGAGGGGCACTCAGTAGAGCGAAGACCTCCGACGTGGCAGCTTATTTCTCGCCCTTTTGCTAGACCTTGACCTTGAAATTTAACATATGTTAATAGGAATGAATTTTCATTCAATCAAATATGAACCAAGTTTGAAGTCTCAGTGATAACGATATCCAACCTTATGGCTGATTACGTGGATTGGACATTTTGCTGAACCATGACTTTGACCTTTGACCTTGACCTTCCAAAATTTAATAATTTCCCACTTTCTACATGACAGTTAATCCCTAAAAGTTTCATTGTGGCCTGGAAGCTGATAAAAAACAA
>NC_090744.1:125413444-125418444 GCF_036898095.1 Palaemon carinicauda | reverse complement strand
AAATAGTCAGGAAACGAAAATTCGCTCCGTTAGGTTAGGTATATTGAATTATTCCAATACATTTGGCTCTATTTCATTCGATTTTATTATAAGAAAAAAATATATAACGAAAGCCATTCTGGAACTAATAAATTTAATATCCTGAGATATTACTGTACATTGGATACACCACATGCACTATCGGAGAAAGATTCCAAATGCATTTACAAACTCTTTTGTAAATCTCCTTTGTGAAACTAAATCAATAAAAAAAACATATTGCCGAGCCTGTGAAAGTTTTATATACAAAGAATTCCATTGAATATCTGAAAATGACCAAAGCTACTTTTATTAGAAATGCAAAGCCTTCTTCAAGTTCTCAAGAAGATTTTTGTCATAGGCTTCTAAAATCTTTTAAACAGACTTCTATGCCCATTTTCACCTATTTCATTTTGTTCATTCTTACTTTTGATTTTTTATGACAATGTTAAAGAAAAACGTAATTTTAATCAGAAAATGTCCGTAAAAATATACTGTTCTCAGCCGTATTTCAGTAAAATACAGGCGACCGTAATGTTTACCCTACTTTGTCATTATCTTTGACGGGTTGGTGACCGTAATATCACTCTTTTACATCAATATATCCGTTTTTAAAACGGTTAATGCCTGGCAACATTCATCCCAGGATTTTTAATGTTTTTTACAGCAAATTTTTAACAGTGTAGATATGAATAAAGACAACAATCTTCCTTAACAAGAAGGACAAGTTACAAATTTGTCGAACCATAATCAACAAATTGTAAAAATTAAATGTCAATGACCTCCCCTCAATGTTAAAAGTTTGATTTTCCAGTTGTGAAACCGGAATTTTGGGAAAAGGCCAAAGATCTCAATATAACTGCTTATGTTGGCCAAACGAGTCGACTTCCATGTACAGTTAAGCATCTTTCTGGGAAAAAGGTAAGTGATTGTCCTGAATTTATTACTATTTATCTATCTATTTATTATTTGATTTAGATCAAGTGGAGAGGTGTGTATTTGAAAACAAGAGTTCGTTTTTTATTGAAACATTATAGATAGCAGTGTAATATTCATACAAGCTTAGGGTGTAAAAGTCCTGTCAGGTGCGACAATTTGGGATTAGCTATCTGTTTATTTTATTACTATTCTTGCTGTGTTTGAAAACAATTGTTGGGGCTAGATATTTGCTTAATTAAACTGGGAATGGGCATAAATGCTGTCTGAGCAAAGATACGGTAGTAATTTCAGTCTTCTGGAAACATTTTAAACTATATAGAAGGAAAGGTGAGGGTAGGATACGTGGGCAAGAGAGCCGTTACAACTCTTAATCTCAATATATTACAACTAACACGTTTCCTGTTAAACTATTCCAGGAATACTAAAACTACTCCCAGATCTTTGCTCTGACAGCATCTATAACATTGAAAACGCTTCCAGAAGACAGATTACCAACAGATCTTTGCTCACCTTACATTGTTGAAAGAATATCTTGGGGTGGAGAATGACAGAGGATATCCCATTAATGGCTAATGCAAATATGGTTACACTTAGCACACTTTTTCTTATTACTCTCAGGTTTCCTGGATCCGCCAGCGAGATTTACAGGTATTGCCCACTGGACGGCACACATTCTCAACGGATTTGAGAATATCAGTCTTGCCCGGGACAAGATTCAAACTGCGTAGACCCCGGGACCTAGCAAGTCAAGGGAGCCTTCAAAGTCATATATTTGAAGGAGCAAGCGATTCAACTTGGTATCATACAATTGGTAGTCAGGGTCCGAGGTCCTCTTCATATTCGCAACTTGAATATGAAGAAGAGGACGGGCCAGGGAGTTTCGCTGCCATGACAACCTACGTAACAGAAGACACAATATTTCTGAATATGGGAGAACTGGGCAGAAGAATCTCTCTTAGACATATATTTCCCAGGTATAAAATGGACGCAAAACGAGGTAAGAGAAGCTTACACCACTACAATTACAACTATGCAAGACGAAAAATGGGTCCTTGGTATAAAACTAACCTCAAATCTTCAAAAGACTATTATTTTTCCTCCGGTTGGATCCAAAAAAGATCTAAAAAGGCACTGCCCTCTCAGAACCACCACGGATACACCAAGCTCCAATCTCTGACGGAGCTTCAATTCACGAGGAGTCAGAAGAACGAGCACAGTGAGACGTATAAGAAGGAAACCAACCCTATTGCCATCTACCCACAAGGGCCAATCCCCATTGCTTCTGATTCGAAAAACTTGAAGCTGGCTCCTAATTACATTGATGGCGTCTGGGTGCCTGAAGACTACACGTTACAGATCAAGTTCACGAAACCCCAGGATGGAGGGACGTATATCTGCCAAATTAACACGGAGCCTAGAATTACACAAGCTGTTTTTCTACGTGTTGTTAGTGAGTAAATGCCTTGACTTTGGAGTTATGTTTCTTAGGTTAGAAAATTTATATCATAACGTTCCATAATTAATGAATTACATACACTGTACATTTGTGTATTAGACGATTGCTGACCTTAATGCAGTGGAAATAAATGAAAATATAAGACTTCTGATCTATACGTTTCAATAAATATAGAGGGAATAATTCCCATGACATGAAAATATTTTAGATGTATACAAAAGTTAAAAGAGAGAGAGAGAGAGAGAGAGAGAGAGAGAGTGAGAGAGAGAGAGAGAGAGAGAGAGAGAGAGAGAGAGAGAGAGATATTAGCTCGACCTCTGTTGCCCTTCAATTCTTTTGTCCCTGATCGAATGATATTTCCTCTATAAAGTCTCCTAAACAGTTTAAACGCGAGGTTGGCTCGCTACAATTCAATTGACTTGGGAGTATAAGTTATTTTTACACTGTCCATATGAAACCTTTTACCTTTTCTCTTTGTTTGACAGGTGTATATATATACATGTATGTATGTATATATATATATATATATATATATATATATATATATATATATATATATATATATATATACATACATATAACAGATGTGTAAATGGTGAAAAGTAAGTTCAATAAAAAATCTTGGAAAAATATAACGTTTTTGCTAAACTTTTGACTAGAAAAAAAATCCAAGGCAAACTGCAGTTCTCCAAAAGTAGTTAGCCTCTTCACTCAATATCAGACTGTTGCAGTTGTAAAAAAAAAAAAAAAATACTTTTGGAGGGTAAAATTTGTTTTTCGTATCAATGCTTGTGGGTTAAAACAAACAAAGATGTGCACGTGCGCAGTCATCCATATGTGTTTTTATAAATAAATAAATAAACATATATATATATATACAGTATATATATATATATATATATATATATATATATATATATATATATAAATGTATATATGTATATATATATATGAATATATATATATATATATATATATATATATATATATATATATATGTGTGTGTGTGTGTGTGTGTGTGTGTTTATGCGTGTGCTATCAGCCGTTGCTACTTCCCTGCTGGACAAAGGCCTTACTCATGTCCTTGCACTCCCGTCTATGTATATATATATATATATATATATATATATATATATATGTATATATAATATATGTATATATAATTTATATATATATATATATATATATATATATATATAGAGAGAGAGAGAGAGAGAGAGAGAGAGAGAGAGAGAGAGAGAGAGAGAGAGAGAGAGAGAGAGAGAGTGGGTGGGGAAAGTGATAGCATAAATCTTACAATGAAACTTGAGTGTAAAACTACAAAACGTTATATAAGTGAGAGTATTTATTCCAGGTATAAAGAAAGAATTTTAGTGAAAGAGAACACGTTTTTCTTAAGGAATCGGTCTGGATAAGACTGGATAATTTAGAATATTATTTGTGATGTAATTGATGATTTCAAACAATTTGTTTGAGCAAGGGTCAAGCAGCGACCGGAAATTAAAGATGACAGTCGAATAATGCTCACTTTACTTCAGTCTTTCTTTCTTTCTTTCTTTCTTTTCATTTTAGTTTCGCAGATGTTTTATAGCTGTGTCCGTTCTGTATTACTATGAAGTGTTCCTTCCAATTAAAATTTCTGGGCAGTTTTTTTTTTTTTTAATGAGTGATTGGGTGTAGTCGTTCAATACCTCCCGCTCGTTACTGTCACAGATGACGTATTTAAAAAGTATGGAATTATTGAACTGAATATCGAGTGAACAGTATACACATATCGTTAAAACTTGAAAAACCACATATAGCCATTATCAAGAATCTTTTAAGAATCAGTAATTGTTTGTGTAGTAATGGTAAGCAGCTCTTCAAAGAGAAAGACACTCCAAAATCAAACCATTGTTTTCTAGTCTTGGGTAGTGCCATAGCCTCTGTACCATGGTCGTCCGCTGTCTTGGGGTAGAAGTCACTTGCCTGAGGGTACACTTGGGCACTCTATTCAATCCTATTTCTCTCCTTTTTTTTTTTTTTTTTAATATTTTATGGTTTATGTATGAAAGATTTATTTGAATGTTGCTACTGTTCTTAAAATGTTTTATTATTTCCTCATTTCCTTTCCTCACTGGGCTATTTTCTCCTGTCAGAGCCCTTGGGCTTAGAGTATCCTGCTTTTCCGACTAGAGGTTTACCTTAGCAAGTAATAATAATGATAATAATAATGATGATGATGATGATGATAATAATTAATATTAATAACAATAATAATAATAATAGTAATAATAGTAATACTAATAATGTCTTTGAATGCAAGATGGTCCAACATGTTGACATTGTTTGTACCCAAGCGGGAACTAATGCTCAATTCCTTTGTTTGTTTAGTATACAATTAATCTGTCTCCTGGGAACATTACTCATATTTTGCTCTTCATTAAGGTTTAAACCATGCGGGGATTGCCTCAAGTGTTATGATATATCAAGATCTTTTTTTATTTTTTTATAGTAAAGGATGTTTTAATATATATATTTCAAGCTTAGTCATGATTTTTATATATAAAGCAGGTTTCTCCTATTAATATTCTCTCTCTCTCTCTCT
>NC_090744.1:125395944-125408444 GCF_036898095.1 Palaemon carinicauda | reverse complement strand
ATACATGCATGTATGTATATGTGTAATTACGTTTATTATAAAGTAATGTATATATATATATATATATATATATAAATTTATATATATATGTATATATGTATATATATATAAATATACTGTATATATATATATAATATACATATATATATATTATGTAATGTGTAATTACGTTCATTGCAAAGTAATGTATATATATACACACACACACACACATATATATATATATATATATATATATATATATATATATATATGTATATATATATATATACATTTATGTATATATAATATATATACATATTCATCTTAGGGGAGAACAGATAAAGAGAGTTGATAAGTTTAAGTATCTGGGATCCTTTGTTAACGCTGGAGGAGGTATGGAAGATGAAGTCAAACATCGGGTACAGGCAGGCTGGAACAACTGGAGAGCAGCCTCAGAAGTTCTTTGTGATAAAAGAATACCTCTGAGGTTAAAAGGAAAATTTCCTAAGACAGTGGTAAGAACAGCAATGCTGTATGGAACGGAAACAGCAAGCATGAGGAAGACAGAGGAGAAGAAGATGGATGTGTCAGAAATGAGAATGCTTAGGTGGATGTCTGGGGTGACAAGAGAGGATCGGATAAAAAATGACTACATAAGGGGATCGACAAAGGTGGTGGAAATATCAAAGAAAGTGCAGGAAGGGAGGCTGAGATGGTATGCACACCTGATGAGGAGAGATGAGGACCACGTTGGGAGACATACTATGGAGATGGAGGTTCAAGGAAGAAGAAGAAGAGGGAGACCAAGAAAGAGATGGAGGGACTGTATGAGGGGAGACTTGCAGGAGAAGGGGATTGATGAGGCAGAAGCGCAGAATAGAAAAAGATGGAAACGGCTCATCCGCAACGGCGACCCCATATAGAAATGGGAACCAGCTGGGAAGAAGAAGAAGAATATATATACATACATACATACATGCATTTTCTACTGTTTACGAACATTGTCTCTGTATTTAGGAGCCAAGAGTACTTATACATATATTGCAATTATGCAATGTGTAATTACGTTCATTGCAAAGTAATATATATATTTTCTCCTGTCTTTCAACATTTTCTATGTATTTTGGAGCCAAGAGTACATATACATATATTCTGTAAATATATACGTTATATACAAACATGCATGTATATATACATGTAATTACGTTCATTGCAAAGTAATATATATACATTTTATAATGTTTTCCAACATTGTCTCTTTATTTTGGAGCCCCTGGGCTTATAACATCCTACTTTTCCAAATAGGGTAGTATTTTAGCTTAGCAAGTAATAATGATAATAATACATATATTCCGTATACACATACGTCATTTACAAACAAGCCTGTAAATAATGTGTAATTACGTTCATTGCAAAGTAGTATATATATACAGTATATATATATATATATATATATATATATATATATATATATATATATATATATATACATATATATATATATATATATATATATATATATATATATATATATATATACATTTTCGAACATTGTCTCTGTATTTCGGAGCCAAGAGGAATCAACCTTTCTCTCGGCCCGTCACATTGGTGACCCCGGAGTAACCAATGTGACGGGCCGAGAGAAGGTTGAAAGCAACTGAGTAAATTCATTATAGAACACACTCCTTTATATACAAAAGTTCAAAGCAACAAGAAATTTTATGTTTAAAAAACAGACCCTGTTACAGATGAGAAAAGCAGACATGTTTAATCTGGTTCATTTTAGTGCGAGGGAAGAGTGAAGATACAAGCATTATATATACACAAAATGAACTATGTACGATCGTGTGACACACGGTTGGTACACAGTCGACCGTCCCACAGTTTCGTGTTCCCGTCAGTCAATTCATTTTATCTTTGTTTGCCTCTGGACTCGGCCAGATTGTGAACTGGCTGTAAATTCTTACTGTTTCACCGGGTTCTCTCTGTGTCGGTCCGATTCATTTCGCATTTTCTCCTTGTTTGCGATGATGTTGGTTCACAGTGTTGGTTATTCAGTTTGCTTATCTTTCTTTTTTGCTTTTTTTTACAACTTATTCGTTTTATTGCTTCCGCTAACGCAGTTGGAAGGAGGTTATGTTTTACCCCCTGTTTGTGTGTTCGTTTGTGTGTGTGTGTTTGTTTTGTGAACAGCCTCCTGGTAACAATTTTAATCGTAGAGTAATGGAACTTTCAGGGATTAACTTATGTTAAAAGCTGGAAATTATTAAATTTTGGGAGGTCAATGTCATTTTACCGACTGTTTGTGTGTTTGTTTGTGAACAGCTTCCTGACCACAATTTTAATCGTAGAGGAATGAATACATCAGCGACAGGCGTAAATAAGCTAAGGGTATTCAAAGAGTTAAGTCAGAGTGATTATATGAGAATAATAAAGAAAGTAAAAAAAACCTACTGCGGAAATGATCCATTTCCAATTAATGATGTAAAAGATGCAGAAAATTTCACCAGACTACAAGAGACCTACCTACCGAGTCATGGTAAATATGAGTCTAACACAGGCAGTTTTCCCTGATTGTGAAAAAGTTGCATGTATCAAGCCTGTGTATAAAGGAAAAGGTCATGCAGACAATTTAAGTTCATATAGGCCAATATCAAATCTGTCATATTTTTCGAAAATTATTGAAACTGCTGTACACGAACAAACCTGGAAATATCTGAAAAAATCTAATGCCATACCTGATGATCAATCTGCATACAGAGAAAATTACTCCACAGAAACAGCAGTGTTAGCGATTAAAAATGACATAACAGAAATTATAACAAATGGCAAGTGTTGCATTCTTGTGATGCTTGATCTAAGTGCAGCATTTGATACTGTAGAACATACATATCTGATGGAAGACCTTAAAGCTGTGGGAATCGTAGAACGAGCATATGACTGGTTTGTGAGTTATCTTGAAAACCGCAAAGTTAAAGTAGTAATATCAAATGTTGAATCTGAGACAAGAAAACTAACCAAAGGGGTGCCTCAAGGCAGTGTACTAGGTCCTCTCCTGTTTGAAATTTACACGATTGAACTGGCAAATATACTTGAAACTCACAGAGTTAAGTTTAAAATATACGCTGATGATACACAATTCTATTTCCCAATAGAATCAGTTGATGAAGCTAAAAGAAAGATACATGAAATAATGAATGACATTAAGTCTTGGATGTTAACAAAAAAGCTCAAGCTCAATAAAGATAAAAGTGAATGTATTATTTTTGGAAATGAAAAAGATATAAAAAGAATCGAATGCTTCCAAAGAATTGAAATAGGTCAATCGATCATTGACCTAAAGAAATCTGTCAGAAATCTTGGAGTAATCATGGATGATAGACTGACAATGAATGAACATATAAATAATATGGTAAGAAATTGTAACTATCGTATTAGGAACATAGCATTTATTAGTAAATACTTAGATAAAAAATCTATGGCCATACTCATTAATCACGACATATTTTCAAGAATTGATTACTGCAACTCACTGTTCTATGGCTTACCAAATTATCAGTTGAAGAAAATTCAGAGAGTACAAAACAGAGCCGCTAGATTAATAAAAGGACTACACAATAGAGAAAGAGTTGCCTCTGCACTAATTGAATTACACTGGCTGCCGGTAAAGGCGAGAATTGAATACTAGCTACTCTTACTAACTTTTAAGATACTGAACCAAAATGAACCAAAATATCTAAAAGAATGCCTGAACAAACTAGAACTAGAAACAAATGTTAACATAAGACACATGAGTGACAAACATAGGCTATCTGAACCAAGAACAAATAGTAAATTTGGTGAAAGGGCTTTCAGCTACTGTGCGCCTAGACATTATAATAAACTGCCAACTGAAATGAAGGACCTAAAGGGAGCAATTGAATTCAAGAAGAAACTAAAGACATTACTTTTCACAAGATCATATGATTTGGAAGATGCTACAATCAAAGAATTGTATAAGTTATAATGAAAATTTTTCGTTAGATGATTAATATGGACCCGCCAGAGAAGTAGTTCACTCGACTTCAGTGGAGGGTTGGATTTATACCCAAAACAAGTAACTGTTATGTAGAAAGCTTGAAATGATTACATTTTTGAAGGTTAAGGTCCCGGTCAAGCAAAATGTCCAATACACATAATAAGCAATAAGTTTGGACGTCGTTTTCCCAGAGACTTCAACCTTGGTTCATATTTGAGTGTATTGAAATACATGCCAATTAATACATGTTAGGGCCAAAGGTCAAGGTCGAGAAATAAGCTACTCTGGCGGAGGTCTGCGCTCTACTGTGTGTCCCTTTAGTTTTTAACTAGTGTACCCGAGCCTTTAACATGACGGCTAAATAAACAAGAAATAACTTTAGAGAAAATAATGGAAAATGAAGTTTGGTAAAGAGAGGCTTAGATGCTAGGTAAGAGCCTTAAGCGGGGTTTGCACAGTTGAACAGTTTGTCGAACCCGGTTGTCGAACCTGCTTGTTAAACAGTTCAAAGAGGTGGAGTCAGCCACAAATGCATAAGGTTTTTGGAGAACGAAGCCCCGCCCACAAAAACCAGTCTAAAACAGACTTTCTTCGAACCGTTCGACGAAAGTGTTCGACTACCAAATACCCTGTTCATACGTTCGAACATTACTTCAAAGACTTGTCTGTCGAACCGCGTTCGACGAACTGTTCGACCGTCTAAACCAGCCTTTAGAGAACATTAGAAGTGAAATCACTGATATGCCATACAACTAGAAAAATTATTCAATATATATATATATATATATATATATATATATATATATATATATATATATATATATATATATATATATATATATATATATATATACATATTTTATTTACTTATCATCATCATCTCCTCCTATGCCTATTGATGCAAAGGGCCTCGGTCAGATTTCGTCAGTCATCTCTGACTTGAGCTTTTAATTCAATACTTCCCCATTCATCATCATCTACGTCGCACTTTATAGTCCTAAGCCATGTAGGCCTAGGTCTTCCAATTCGTCTAGCGCCTTGTGGAGCCCAGTTAAAAGTTTGGTGAACTAATCTCTCTTGGGGAGTGCGTGGAGCATGCCCAAACCATCTCCATCTACCCCCCATCATGATCTCATCCACATATGGCACTCAAGTAATCTCTCTTATAGTTTCATTTCTAATCCTGCCCTGCCATATAACTTACATTATCCTTCTGAGGGCTTTATTCTTAAATCTAATAAATCTATTGGCGATTGCTTCATTGTCATACCATGACTCGTTTCCATAGTGTAACACCGATCTCACTAAACTGATATATAGCCTGATTTTTATACGGAATTTTAGGCGATTTGATTTCCAAAAATTACTTAATCTAGATTTTAAAAAAGTGTTATTATACCCAATCTGACCCAGAATATTTTTCTTTACAGGACCCGACGGGACCCATTTCAATCGAGTGGCCGGGCAAGGAGGACACATCCTTTCTGGAGATAATATTTTCAGACAGAAGAACCACAGCGATATCACTGCCCAGGCCGGAGCCACTGCTGCCCTCCCGTGTCGTCTTTCGTCATCCTTGGCTGATGGAATGGTGAGATAACATTGATATTTGTGGAATGGAAGAGGGGAAGCTTTTGGATGATGGAATGAGAGAAGGGAACCTTGGATGATGGGATGGTAAGACATGGAATGAGAGAGGGGAAATTTGGATGATGGGAGGATAAGACATGGAATGAGAGAAGGGAACCTTGGATGATGGGATGGTAAGACATGGAATGAGAGAAGGGAACCTTGGATGATGGGATGGTAAGACATGGAATGAGAGAAGGGAACCTTGGATGATGGGATGGTAAGACATGGAATGAGAGAAGGGAACCTTGGATGATGGGATGGTAAGACATGGAATGAGAGAGGGGAACCTTGGATGATGGGATGGTAAGACATGGAATGAGAGAGGGGAACCTTGGATGATGGGATGGTAAGACATGGAATGAGAGAAGGGAACCTTGGATGATGGGATGGTAAGACATGGAATGAGAGAGGGGAACCTTGGATGATGGGATGGTAAGACATGGAATGAGAGAAGGGAACCTTGGATGATGGGATGGTAAGACATGGAATGAGAGAAGGGAACCTTGGATGATGGGATGGTAAGACATGGAATGAGAGAGGGGAAATTTGGATGATGGGAGGATAAGACATGGAATGAGAGAAGGGAACCTTGGATGATGGGATGGTAAGACATGGAATGAGAGAAGGGAACCTTGGATGATGGGATGGTAAGACATGGAATGAGAGAAGGGAACCTTGGATGATGGGATGGTAAAACATGGAATGAGAGAAGGGAACCTTGGATGATGGGATGGTAAGACATAGAATGAGAGAGGGGAACCTTGGATGATGGGATGGTAAGACATGGAATGAGAGAGGGGAAATTTGGATGATGGGAGGATAAGACATGGAATGAGAGAAGGGAACCTTGGATGATGGGATGGTAAGACATGGAATGAGAGAAGGGAACCTTGGATGATGGGATGGTAAGACATGGAATGAGAGAAGGGAACCTTGGATGATGGGATGGTAAGACATGGAATGAGAGAGGGGAACCTTGGATGATGGGATGGTAAGACATGGAATGAGAGAGGGGAACCTTGGATGATGGGATGGTAAGACATGGAATGAGAGAGGGGAAATTTGGATGATGGGAGGATAAGACATGGAATGAGAGAAGGGAACCTTGGATGATGGGATGGTAAGACATGGAATGAGAGAAGGGAACCTTGGATGATGGGATGGTAAGACATGGAATGAGAGAGGGGAAATTTGGATGATGGGAGGATAAGACATGGAATGAGAGAGGGGAACCTTGGATGATGGGATGGTAAGACATGGAATGAGAGAAGGGAACCTTGGATGATGGGATGGTAAGACATGGAATGAGAGAAGGGAACCTTGGATGATGGGATGGTAAGACATGGAATGAGAGAGGGGAAATTTGGATGATGGGAGGATAAGACATGGAATGAGAGAGGGGAACCTTGGATGATGGGATGGTAAGACATGGAATGAGAGAAGGGAACCTTGGATGATGGGATGGTAAGACATGGAATGAGAGAAGGGAACCTTGGATGATGGGATGGTAAGACATGGAATGAGAGAGGGGAACCTTGGATGATGGGATGGTAAGACATGGAATGAGAGAGGGGAACCTTGGATGATGGGATGGTAAGACATGGAATGAGAGAGGGGAAATTTGGATGATGGGAGGATAAGACATGGAATGAGAGAGGGGAACCTTGGATGATGGGATGGTAAGACATGGAATGAGAGAAGGGAACCTTGGATGATGGGATGGTAAGACATGGAATGAGAGAAGGGAACCTTGGATGATGGGATGGTAAGACATGGAATGAGAGAAGGGAACCTTGGATGATGGGATGGTAAGACATGGAATGAGAGAGGGGAACCTTGGATGATGGAATGGTAAGACATGGAATGAGAGAAGGGAACCTTGGATGATGGGATGGTAAGACATGGAATGAGAGAAGGGAACCTTGGATGATGGGATGGTAAGACATGGAATGAGAGAAGGGAACTTTGGATGATGGGATGGTAAGACATGGAATGAGAGAGGGGAAATTTGGATGATGGGAGGATAAGACATGGAATGAGAGAGGGGAACCTTGGATGATGGGATGGTAAGACATGGAATGAGAGAAGGGAACCTTGGATGATGGGATGGTAAGACATGGAATGAGAGAGGGGAACCTTGGATGATGGGATGGTAAGACATGGAATGAGAGAGGGGAACCTTGGATGATGGGATGGTAAGACATGGAATGAGAGAGGGGAACCTTGGATGATGGGATGGTAAGACATGGAATGAGAGAAGGGAACCTTGGATGATGGGATGGTAAGACATGGAATGAGAGAAGGGAACCTTGGATGATGGGATGGTAAGACATGGAATGAGAGAAGGGAACCTTGGATGATGGGATGGTAAGACATGGAATGAGAGAGGGGAACCTTGGATGATGGGATGGTAAGACATGGAATGAGAGAAGGGAACCTTGGATGATGGGATGGTAAGACATGGAATGAGAGAAGGGAACCTTGGATGATGGGATGGTAAGACATGGAATGAGATAGGGGAACCTTGGATGATGGGATGGTAAGACATGGAATGAGAGAGGGGAACCTTGGATGATGGGATGGTAAGACATGGAATGAGAGAAGGGAACCTTGGATGATGGGATGGTAAGACATGGAATGAGAGAGGGGAACCTTGGATGATGGGATGGTAAGACATGGAATGAGAGAAGGGAACCTTGGATGATGGGATGGTAAGACATGGAATGAGAGAGGGGAACCTTGGATGATGGGATGGTAAGACATGGAATGAGAGAGGGGAACCTTGGATGATGGGATGGTAAGACATGGAATGAGAGAAGGGAACCTTGGATGATGGGATGGTAAGACATGGAATGAGAGAGGGGAACCTTGGATGATGGGATGGTAAGACATGGAATGAGAGAAGGGAACCTTGGATGATGGGATGGTAAGACATGGAATGAGAGAGGGGAACCTTGGATGATGGGATGGTAAGACATGGAATGAGAGAAGGGAACCTTGGATGATGGGAAGGTAAGACATGGAATGAGAGAAGGGAACCTTGGATGATGGGATGGTAAGACATGGAATGAGAGAGGGGAAATTTGGATGATGGGAGGATAAGACATGGAATGAGAGAGGGGACCTTGGATGATGGAATGGTAAGATAGAATTAATATTTGTGGGATGGATGAGGGGATCCTTGGTTGATGGAATGAGAGAGGGGAACCATGGATGATAGGATGATAAGACATGGAATGAGAGTGGGGAACCTTGGATGATGGGATGGTAAGACATGGAATGAGAGAGGGGAAATTTGGATGATGGAATGGTAAGATAAAGTTAATATTTGTGGAATGAAAGAGGGGAACCTTGGCTGATGGTATGATAAGACATGGAATGAGAGAGGGAACCTTGCCTGAGGGAATGATAAGACCTGGAATGAGAGAGGGGAACCTTGGATGATGGGATGGTAAGACATGGAATGAAAGAGGGGAACCTTGGATGATGGGATGGTAAGACATGGAATGAGAGAGGGGAACCTTGGATGATGGGATGGTAAGACATGGAATGAGAGAGGGGAACCTTGGATGATGGGATGGTAAGACATGGAATGAGAGAGGGGAACCTTGGATGATGGGATGGTAAGACATGGAATGAGAGAAGGGAACCTTGGATGATGGGATGGTAAGACATGGAATGAGAGAGGGGAACCTTGGATGATGGGATGGTAAGACATGGAATGAGAGAAGGGAACCTTGGATGATGGGATGGTAAGACATGGAATGAGAGAAGGGAACCTTGGATGATGGGATGGTAAGACATGGAATGAGAGAAGGGAACCTTGGATGATGGGATGGTAAGACATGGAATAAGAGAGGGGAACCTTGGATGATGGGATGGTAAGACATGGAATGAGAGAGGGGAAATTTGGATGATGGGAGGATAAGACATGGAATGAGAGAGGGGAACCTTGGATGATGGGATGGTAAGACATGGAATGAGAGAGGGGAAATTTGGATGATGGGAGGATAAGACATGGAATGAGAGAGGGGAACCTTGGATGATGGGATGGTAAGACATGGAATGAGAGAAGGGAACCTTGGATGATGGGATGGTAAGACATGGAATGAGAGAAGGGAACCTTGGATGATGGGATGGTAAGACATGGAATGAGAGAGGGGAACCTTGGATGATGGGATGGTAAGACATGGAATGAGAGAAGGGAACCTTGGATGATGGGATGGTAAGACATGGAATGAGAGAGGGGAACCTTGGATGGTGGGATGGTAAGACATGGAATGAGAGAGGGGAACCTTGGATGATGGGATGGTAAGACATGGAATGAGAGAGGGGAAATTTGGATGATGGGAGGATAAGACATGGAATGAGAGAGGGGAACCTTGGATGATGGGATGGTAAGACATGGAATGAGAGAGGGGAAATTTGGATGATGGGAGGATAAGACATGGAATGAGAGAAGGGAACCTTGGATGATGGGATGGTAAGACATGGAATGAGAGAGGGGAAATTTGGATGATGGGAGGATAAGACATGGAATGAGAGAGGGGAACCTTGGATGATGGGATGGTAAGACATGGAATGAGAGAAGGGAACCTTGGATGATGGGATGGTAAGACATGGAATGAGAGAAGGGAACCTTGGATGATGGGATGGTAAGACATGGAATGAGAGAGGGGAACCTTGGATGATGGGATGGTAAGACATGGAATGAGAGAAGGGAACCTTGGATGATGGGATGGTAAGACATGGAATGAGAGAGGGGAACCTTGGATGATGGGATGGTAAGACATGGAATGAGAGAGGGGAACCTTGGATGATGGGATGGTAAGACATGGAATGAGAGAAGGGAACCTTGGATGATGGTATGATAAGACATGGAATGAGAGAGGGAACCTTGCCTGAGGGAATGATAAGACCTGGAATGAGAGAGGGGAACCTTGGATGATGGGATGGTAAGACATGGAATGAAAGAGGGGAACCTTGGCTGATGGGATGGTAAGACATGGAATGAGAGAGGGAACCTTGCCTGATGGAATGGTAAGACAAGACAAAATAAATGTTTGTGGAATGGGAGAGTTGAAGCTTGGCTGATGGAATGGTGAGACATTAGAGACATTTGTGGAATGGGAGAGGGGAACCTTGACCGATGTAATTGTAAGACAAAATAAAAGTCTGGAATGGAAGAGTTGAAGTTTGGCTGATGGAATGGTAAGGCAAATAGATATATGGAATGGGAGAGGGGAACCTTGGCTAATGGAATAGAAAGACAAAATAGATATCTGGAATGGGTGAGTTGAAGCCGGTTTGATGGAATGGAAGGAAAAAAAGTAGATATCTGGAATGGGAGATGGGAAGGGATAAGAGGAACAAATCCTTGGAAAAATAAATGATGATGAAAGACATCGAAAAATGGATGTTAATATATTTCAACTTTATTCTCTCATTTAACATTCCTTATTGATTCCCTGTTTATTCAATTGATCCTATATTTACATTCGCCAGAGAAGGTGGAAGGAGGTTATGTTTTCGCTCCTATTTGTGTTTGTTTGTTTGTGATCAGCTTCCTGGCCACAAATTTAATCGTAGATTAATTAAACTGTTATGAATAAAGCTGGAAAGTTAAATTTTGAAAAGTCTAGGTCAAAGGTCAAGGTCACGATGAAGCAAAATGTCCAATTCACGTAATAAGCCATAAGTTTGGACAACGTTGTCACAGAGACTTCAAACTTGGTTCATATTTGAGTGTAATAAAATGCTCGCCAATTAATACATGCCAAGGTCAAAGGTCAAGGTTGAGAAATAAGCTGCAGTGGCGGAAGTCTGCGCTTTACTCAGTGCCCCTCTAGCTTTACGTGTTTTTATGCTCTTGTTTAGCATATTTAAATAGTTTTCAGCGGCATTTAGAGACTTCTTACTTTATTTTATCAATATCTATCCTTCCGTTTTTAGCAATTATATATCATCTCCAGCAGTTTATATATATATATATATATATATATATATATATATATATATATATATATATATATATATATATATATATATATTCCAGGATAGGTTACACTGTCTTTTTCATATCAATTGCCTGTTTTTTTTCCGTCAAACTTTCCAATTCAGTTTTTAAGCTTACGATTTGGGGTATATGAATATTTTTTGAACCTTTGTCACACATTTTTTGTAACATATATTGCATATGTATAATTTACCTTTTACTGTATTATTATTATTATTATTATTATTATTATTATTATTATTATTATTACAAGCTAAGCTAGTAATAATAATACTAATATGAGATTCTATTTTTATGAAGTCTTTTTATCGAACGTTCAACCAGTGTAATTTACCAAGTAATATTTATTTATCTTCAGCCTCTCTCTCTCTCTCTCTCTCTCTCTCTCTCTCTCTCTCTCTCTCTTACAGAAACCTATATTTACTTTATATCAACATCCATTCTTCAAACTTTAAGAATGGGAAAATAAACTGCTTGTTTATCTAAATTATTTATCAAGACAAAATTAACAATTCTCTCTCTCTCTCTCTCTCTCTCTCTCTCTCTCTCTCTGTGCGTTTTGGAGCCGCCATGAACACAGCGTAGGGTAATAATTGAAAGTCTCTAATCTTTGATGAAATCGAGGCTTTAAAGCAAACAAGTACGATACAGCCAGAATACGTCGGACCCGTTCGATACGCGTTTAATAACATGAAAGCGAATTTCCGAAGAGCGTCGGCCGGCCATCCATTTAACGCCAAAGAACAATAAATATCGAGTGTTAATACGAATCACGCTTGGATGAGCAAGGGACGTGAGTGTAGGCCTTTCACCCCCCCCCCCAAAAAAAAAAGAAAAGAAAAAAAAATGAAA
>NC_090744.1:125385944-125390944 GCF_036898095.1 Palaemon carinicauda | reverse complement strand
AATAATAATAATAATAATATTAATTTCCAAAATAATAATGACTGTAGCACAGAGCAATTTATATATATATATATATATATATATATATATATATATATATATATATATATATATATATATATATATATATTCCACTGACCACTTTTCTATGTCTTTCTATATTTTCCATTTGGTGTTTCAAATGTTGTGTTTTGATATATAATTTTTTATTCATTACTATTAATTAATAAAGTGTTAAGGATACTATTAAGTTTGACTATCCTTACGCGTGAATATCCTTCATGTTTAGAAGTTCAATTTGTAAGGATAAAGCAGGGAGAAAATTTCTACTAAAGACACTTTGGTCTATATTCAGATTCAAGGATGCTGGCCTTGCCTTCGGATCTCAGCACATCTTTGCGAGGATTGAACAGGATGAATAGCAATGGCAGTCTGACTCCAACTCGCAATAAGATTATCATCTTCTTACATTCAAATCTGTGTTGCCCAATAACTGCCTTACGTACAATGCAATAACAGACGTTGTAATTGTGAAATAGCGATGTCGTAAAAATGTGAATTCAAGTATACAATACATTAATACTGATATTATCTAGATTTCTTTAAATTATGAAAATTATAATAATTATTAAAGTTTCATTATTATTATTAAATTACTAAAGTTATTATTATAATTATTATCAAAATCATTTAAATTAATATAAATATTAATATTATTGAAATTATCAAAATAATTAAAATAAAAAAAACGATCAAAATGTACACAATTATCATTTGTTTCAATAACTTTGTTTACTTATACCGATCTACGAAATGTGCTCATTTATATATATTTTTATTTTTATTTTCACTATAACATTTAATAAATATTAAAATCTACTCTTTAAAATATAAATAACCAGACTAGGCATTTAAGCGCAAGTTAAGAACAATTACATCCGTTGATATTCTCTAGTCTACTGGGCAACGTTATACGAAACTGAGATTCAATTAACGCTTGTTCCCTTCTGGTAAATCGCCCAAAGACGTATACGTATAATCCCTTTCCCAATTAAAGCTCTGAGGCTATAATAGAAGGATTCAAGTTAAATCTTAATTGAAGTTTGAAATGCATCTACTCTTACCTTAGACATTCAACCCCCCCCCCCCCCCACCCCTTCAGCGTCTGGCAAAGACGAAACAAATGACTATCATTGTTGGGAGTAACTGATGAGAAAGGGAGATAAAGCGTATCTCTATTGAAAAACGGATCCTCTTGCAAAAATAAACTCTCGAGATATTGTCTGGTTTGTCGGAGCTGTTCAAAGGAGGTTTCATTGTTTAATATATTACTCATTCCATAATTAAAAACAAAATTTTAGGAGGGGAAAATGAATGTGATTAATCTTTAATCTATATAATTTAGAGTTATTTCCACTGGTGGTTTAGTATAGAGTTACACGTTGCGTTTGCCTTCGTGTGGCATAAACGTTCTTTTGTTTATAAATTCGGTTGATTATTATTATTATTATTATTATTATTATTATTATTATTATTATTATTATCATCATCTTTATTTTTATTTTTATTTTTATTATTATCATTTTTAATACTAATATTATTATTACTATTACTATCTAATGTGAATGTTAATGTTGTTATTGTTATTGTTGTTAACTAAATGATAGAAATATTAATAATAATAATAATAATAATAATAATAATAATAATAATAATAACTACAACAACAACAACAACAACAATAATAATAATAGTAATAATAATAATAATAATAATAATAATAATAATAATGTTAATGGCAATAATAACGATAATCATCCTACGAATACTAATAATAATTATAATAATGATACGAAACTATATCAGTAAGATGGAACATCAATAATAATGAGGAATATTGTTGCAAGACACCGAAAGGATATTAATTTCAAAATTGGTGATATATAATTCAACCAGCTTTTATCAAACGTCTATCAGCATTGCTAATATATAAGCAGTAATGGCATATTATACGAATCAGTCAATCGGTAATTAGAAGAAGCTAAAATGAATAAATATAATTGAAATTTTGCATTAGTGTGGATTGCGTGAACGAAAATATGAAAAGCAGGGAAATATATAACGAAAATCCTGAACATTATAAAAAACACGAAAATAATATGTACAGTACATAATGCTAATAAAAATATATATTCCAATATATATGATAAAACATTCCTAATTTTCCAGAGAAATTCACATCTTATAGATTATCAATACCTAAACATAAACAAATTCCATTTTACACTAGATAACCACTGTAACTGATACGCATTATAATATCAATTAAACTTTCTTATTTTTGGTCAACCAATAAAAGTTGTGTATGCTGTAAAATTACCCTTAATCTCTCTTGATTGGGGGAGGGGGGTTTACAGGTAAGGTAAAGGTTACAGCTATATATATATATATATATATATATATATATATGTATATATATATATATATATATATATATATATATATATATATAAAACCTATTAATTCCCTTTTATTACAGAGGACTACTGGCATATCCACCTCCGTTCAATATGGTATTAGAAATAATTACATGAGAGAGAGAGAGAGAGAGAGAGAGAGAGAGAGAGAGAGAGAGAGAGAGAGAGAGAGAGATGTTGGAATTACTACCCTGTAGTTGATGAAATTCAAAATAACACCGAAGGAAGTAAGCAAACTACTTCATTTCAGATCATATCCTTTTATAAAAGAAATGGAGGTAGGCTGACGAGTCTAATTACTGCAGGTGATAGGAAATTCAGCCTTGCATATTCAGGTTTTAATTAATACTAAAATATTTCTAGAGATATAGCTGATCACCTAGGTACTTTACGGATTAATTATTCATCATGGTAGCGTGACTGAAATTCTTTTTGCAAGCATAACGCGATGTTTATGAATTTATCCAATTAAATTGTGAGAAAAATAACTCTACCGACACAATAACCCACGTTTAACTAACTCTGGGCGGAAAACACCAATAACGGTAAACCATCGATATGTTAAGAGTTACGATGCAATCGCAGGCATGCTTTAATACTGCCTTCAATGCTTGGTGGGACATATGAGCTAGTGGTATTACCGCCTATTATATTTGATGGGACATGAATGCTAGGAATACTGATGATAACACCGTAAACATGGAATGTAATTACAACACCGAATAGCGAAGCATGGCAAAGATGAAGAGGAAATCGTTGAGACATAATACTGACATATACCTTTTAGACAGTCTTACTCTTAACTTCCACAACCTATTTCTTTAAAATTGTACGGAAATACAGGAAATTGTCGGTAGGTTGGCTGCTCACCCTCCTAAAGCCTTATCTAGGTGATATATTAATACATAATTTTACAGGGCTGTCCACATTCTTAAGTTCACTTGAAGCAAGACATCTGTCACTCTGTCTCTCCTCCGCAGATACTATTTCCCCCACAACTTCTTGTTACTACTCCTTATATAACTCTAATAGCTCCTCAGTCGTCAGCTGCACGCTTATGTTTTCCTTAAGGAGATTGTTAATATTGTCTTGTCCATTGAATCCCTCAAAATCACATCCGTTAACGCAGTCAGTTCACAGTTTCTCCCACCCAGAACTGAGGGATTTGTTCGTGGTCCTACGCTTTGTCAATCATTTTGAAGCCAGTACCAATGTGGGAATTATTTTTTACCATTGCCTTAGTGTACAGCTTCTTAAATAAGGTCACTTACTGATCCAAGGGTCGGAGTACTGGAGTAGTGTTGGGTAGCAAGAGTTTTATCATAATGAATTTGATCTTCTTCATTGGGTTATCTTCAATGGCTGGACGATAGGATGGATTAGTGTCCATAAGTAACAAGGATGGGTGTTGGAAGCTCTTCTTTATAATGTCTTATTTAATCTCCACTTATAAAGTTACTTCTTTGTACTTCCTAAATTCTAATATATACTCCGAGTGATACTACAATAGAGGATTAATTTTTCAATCCCGGTTGTCATTAGGGCAGACTAACAGGATTAGAGTCTTTCATGGGGTTAAGACTGTAAATTTCGCTATCGTCGGCGGGGAAAAAAAAGGAAATTCTTCCACGGCATCTTCTACCAAATTAAGTCCGATTTTGTCCTAGACAAACATGTTATGGCATGTAAAACCCAGAATTCACGGGCCATTAAAATCCTAAAATGATGTCCTCTGCTGTTTAACAACGGCCCTTGAGGCCTCACCATGTCAAACTACACTATGGATGTCAGTTCTTCTCTTGAAATATGCAAACCAACCACAGCTCACCTTCATTGTTTCGTTTTTTTTTTTTTTACAGCTAATGTACCTAGCTCATATTTCAAAATGTCAGCATATAATACCTTTGCTTCTTCTTTACGTTTTAGATAATCGTATCTCCTGCTGGCTGCTTTTCATTGATCCAGATAAGCAGCAATTTTTCGAAATTATAAAGAATAGGTGACCTTTGATCCTTCAATGTTCATAACCATTTCGCAAAATTAATTTGATCTCTTTTCTTCAGAATTGCACATTTTGTGCGATTTTACATTTTTTTGTAAGATATGCCACAGTCATACTTCGTTCATGACTTTCAAATATATATTTTTCTCACCTCTATGAAAATCCATCTCCCTTTTTTCATACTATCTTTATTAATCATCTTGGAAGATATAGTCATGATAATGTACTGATAACTTGACATTAAAAAAAGGTGTAAAGATTAAACAGTGAACAGCCAATTACATTTCTACAAAGAATAGTGACAAGGATGCTCACATGATACTGCATATGATCCTGCTTAATGAACACAGAGAGAGAGAGAGAGAGAGAGAGAGAGAGAGAGAGAGAGAGAGAGAGAGAGAGAGAGAGAGAGAGAGAGAGAGAGAGAGGGGGGAGAGAAATTACCACTCCGTACATAATTAAATTCAAAGATATGTAAACAGGGTACTTCATCTCAGAACATTCTTTTCTTGAAAGAAAAA
>NC_090744.1:125365944-125368444 GCF_036898095.1 Palaemon carinicauda | reverse complement strand
TAGGAATGAAAAAAAAAATCTGTGCCATTCTTTAAGAATAACGCTTTGCATTGTATTGCTTCGCTGGCGTCCTTTCGAAGGCAACATTTTACATAAAAATGTCTTTGTACAACAATAAACTTTGAAAGACTTTAGTGTATCTGTTGTTCCATCTGATGAATGACCTAAAGTATATGAGAGAAATTCCTAAGTCTATTCTTCGTTCTTCGTGCAAAAAAAAAAAAATTGTCATATGAAATTTTTCACATAAGAAAGACTCATTTAAACAATTTTGCTAACTAGACAATACTTACGTCTATGTATTCTCTTCTGGAAGAAAATAAAGGAAAAAGGAAAGGAAAATGAAGTTGGAGAACAAAAGGAAAACTAAGCGAGCTCTGATTGCATTGGAGCTTCGAATAGTCTCGAAAACTAAAAATTCTTCTTCTTCTTCTATTATCATTATCATCAATATCAATATCAATATCAATAATAATAATAATAATGATAATAATAATAATAATAATAATAATAATAATAATATCATTATTATTAATATTATTGTTATTATTATTATTATTATTATTATTATTATTATTATTATTATTATTATTATTATTATTATTATCGATATTGATATTGATATTGATATTCCAATTGATATTCAAATTGATATTCATATTGATATTCATATTACTATTATTATTATTATTATTATTATTATTATTATTATTATTATTATTATTATTATTATTAGAAGCTAGGCTACAACCCTTGTTGGAAAAGCACGACGCTATAAGACCAAGGGCTCCAACAGGGGAAAACAGCCCAGAACGGAACGGAAAACAAGGAAATGAATACATTACAAGAGGAGTAATGCAATCAAAACAACATTAAATTAGCTCTTTCATATATAAACTATAAAAAACTTGAAAAAAAAACACAAGAGGCAGATAAATTAAGATAGATCACTAGGTCAGAGTGTACCCTAGAGCAAGATGACTCTAACCCAAGCCAATGGACGGCCATGGTACAGAGGCTAATGCACTACCCAAGACTAGAGAACAATGGTTTGATTTTGGGAGTGTCCTTCTCCTAGAATTATAGATTATAGTTCACCCCCATAAATTCTAAATAAATTTTTAATTACTTTTAATTATACAAATGGAAAGTTTTGATTAATGTCAAAATAATAATGAATATAAGTAATTCTAATCTTACTTACAATCTACTCAAGGAAACTAGAAATAACAAAGTTATGCCGCATGTTTTCTTTCTGTATTAGACGTGCTACTAGTAAAGGCCCGCTTCCAATTAATGAATCTAAAACTATATACATTGAAATATTATATATTATATTGAGTCACTAGGCAAAGGAGGAGATGCAGTTCATTCTAATAGTCAGGCTTTCTCCATCATGAGGCTCAATACTACACAGTATTCTAAAACTTTTATTCCAGCTGTGACAAAGTTGTAGAATGATCTTCCTAATCGGGTAGTTGAATCAATAGAACTTCAAAAGTTCAAATTTGCAGCAAATGTTTTTATGTTGAACAGGCTGACATAAGTCCTTTTATAGTTTATATACGAAAAATCTGTTTTAATGTTGTTTATTGTTTTTAAAATAGTTTATTTCAATTGTTCTTTACTTCTTATATCGTTTATTTACTTCCCCTTTTTCCTTTCATCACTGGGATATTTTTCCCTGTTGGAGCCCTTGAGCTTATAGCATCTTGCTTTTCCAAATAGGGTTGTATCTCAGCTAGTAATAACAACAACAACAACAATAATAATAATAATAATAATAATGATAATAATAATAATAATAATAATAGTATACAAAATAAATACTTAAGACCCCAATGGGAAAAATGAAAAAAAATAAAAAATCAATCTTTTCAAAATCTTGTTACATCTTGAAAACTATAAATACGACAAGTGGAAATTCTTAATACATAACAGTGTAATAATCAGTTACTAAAAGCCCATCAATTTTTTCTAATTATAGCAGCTATCATATTGAAACAAAACACATTTCTAATAATCTATCAAATTACCCGTATATTCAAGCGAGTCAAAATTAGTTTTACCTTCCATAAAGAAATGAATCCTCTCATCTATTGAAGCTTGGCTCTGTGAATATGGATTACATTCAATTAATCCCTTTTTACCATTTTAATTAGTTAATTAAAATGTATGAAAATCCCTCAATTCTTTATTATGAACCAAATTGCAAGAAAATTTTTTCAAACTAGAGTTTAGAACTAATATTGAATTTCAATTTTTCATGAGAATAACAAGATTATATGGAAAATCCTCCTATTTTCATGTTACTACTCAGTTTATATTAATGGTTCGTTACTTCTCATAGTTTATTTATTTCTTTATTTCCTTTCCCCGGTGGGCTATATTTCCTTGTTTTAGCCCTTAGGATTATAGCACCCTGCTTTTCCAACTAGGGTTGCAACTTAGCTACAGTAGTAATAAGCTAGTAATAATGATGATGATGATGATATAATAA
>NC_090744.1:125355828-125363328 GCF_036898095.1 Palaemon carinicauda | reverse complement strand
AATGCGAGGGACATTGGAACAGAAAATAACAATAATGAGGTGAAAATGTGTGAAATCCAAAAAAGCATAATTAGCTGCATCTGAATTATCCATATACATACACGCACACATACAGGCATGTCCAAACAAAGGCACACACACATACATAAATGCCATCCTCATCATCATCAGCCGAAACTAGTCCACCGCAGGACGAAGTCCTCAGACATATCCTTCCACTCGCGTCTGTTTATTGTCTTTCTATGCGAGTTGATAAAAGCAAATTTTCTTAGCTCGTCAATCTAACGTCTTCTCTTCCTTCCTCTTCTCCGTTTGCAAGTTCTAGGGACCCATTCGGTTAGTTTTTGTCTATCTATCATCTGTCATTCTCATTATATGTCCTGCCCATAACCATTTCTATTTTTTACATGTTGTTAAAATATCCTCTACTTTAGTTTGCTTTCGTATCCATTTTCTCTTTTTCTGTCTCTTAATGTTATTCCCATCATAATTCTTTCCATAGCTCTTGGAGGAGTTGTAACTAAGTTATGTTCTAAAGCTTTAGTAAGGTTCCAAGTTTCTAATGCAAAAGTTAATAATGGTAGGGTCAACTGATTAAATAGCTTTCTTTTTAGAGAGAGAGAGAGAGAGAGAGAGAGAGAGAGAGAGAGAGAGAGAGAGAGAGAGAGAGAGAGAGAGAGAGAGAGAGAGAGAGAGAGAGATTACTTTATAATTTCTCCAATATTTAATATCTTTATGGTTTGAGTGATGCTATGAGTGATTGAAAGGGAATTCGTCTCGTAAGTGGCATATATATATATATATATATATATATATATATATATATATATATATATATATATATATATATATATATGATACATTTTGCACATTTAGACGAGTTTTTCATATTCAAATAAGCCATATGATTTGATACATTAGGTTAATAACTGGATTATTTACCGACCTCAGGATAAGAGACCGAGGGGGAAACGCTCAAAAACAATAGCTTCTCACCGGCCGGGAGTCGAACCCTGGTCCATGAAACTTGTAACAACAGTGACTTACCACTTAGCCTAGAAGAAGACTCTGTTGTCACAAGTACCCTGGACCAGGGTTCGACTCCCAGCCGGTCAGAAGCTATTGTCTCAAAATATATGGCTTATTTGAATATATATATATATATATATATATATATATATATATATATATATATATATATATATATATATATATATATATATATATATATAAGGCTAAATGGAACATTTGCATTACCTACAGAAGCCTTTGAAGTCATCTTGACTGCTGGAATATAGAAAATCTCTTAATAAAAAAATTTCATGTAAAAGTTTTACTTCTATTTGAGAATAAATTTCCAACATTTTACGAATGCTTTTTTATTCATAGAGTTCACATTTTCAAAGTATTTTATTTTTTATTTCTGCCTCTCAAAATTATTCATTCTTTCCCTTCGTATTCCCATTTCTCACTTACAGTTTCTAGTTTTACAAAAGTTTTATAAAATACTTCTTTTTCGAATTCAGTTCCAATTTAATCTAACACTAGTTGATGCATAATGTACTATTTTATACTTATACTTCAATATTCATGTCTATTTATAAAGCATTCAGTTTATTTATATTGTGAATTATATGTTGTTAGTGAATTTATCATATCTCTATAGACTTCTTCCCTTTCCAGTCCTCTATTTTATCCATCCTCATTCTATTTGAGTATCAATAATTAATAATCATTTTCATCTAAAGTCTATCGAGAAACTATATATCATCCACCTTGTAGTGTCGTGCAAGACTTCTAATCTTCTTCCAGGACTCAATATTTCACCAAAAGTGGCATTATAAATTCGATCTGGATGAGATATAAACTTGGGTCCCCTCCTGATTTTGGCCACACGGTCCAATGAAGAGGTTTGGCCGAGTCAAGGTCGACCTACTCTCTCAGATTGTGGGAACTCTATGGTTTTCTTGCACGGTATTCTGAGGTTAAAATAAATGGAATGATATTCTGAGGGTGTAATTGTTATTATTTGCTATGCTACAACCCTGGTTGGAAAAGCAGGATGCTATAAGCCCCGGGGCCCCAACAGGGAAAATAGCCCAGTTAAGAAAGGAAACAAGGAAAACGAAAATATTTGAAGAACAGTAACATTAAAATAAATATATCCTATATAAACTATAAAAAGTTTAACAAAATAAGAGAAAGAGAAATTAAATAGAATAGTGAGCGAGTATACCCTCAAGCAAGAGGAAATTTTTTTTTTTTTTTTAACGAATTTGAGAGAAGGTTATGTTTTCGCCCCTGTTTGTTTGTTTGTGGACAACTTCCTGGCCACAGTTTTACTCATCTGTTTTCACCCCTGTTTTTTTTTTTTTTTTTATTTATTTATTTATTTATTTATTTGTGAACTTCCAGGCCACAATTTTCCTCAGAAAGAAGTGAAACCTTCATTAATTATTTATGTTAAGACGTGGAAGTGATAAAAGTCCTAAGGTCAAAGGTCAATGAAAATCAGTATCGATAAAATCTTACAAAAAAGGTCTAATGAGACTTGATTAATGCCAAGATTTAAATATCTACACAGACTGAATATGACTCAAGAAGATAGCCATCCTTTAACAATGAATATTATATAGTGTATTTTTATCTACCTATCCGTTTATAATGAATTCATGGTGCATATTACTGTTACTTGAACTCTGATATAAATGTAATTTATGCTGTTTGTAAAGCAGGGACGAATCAAAACTATAAATAAATACTATAAAACGCAGGTAACTAGAGCGATATATATTGTACATTAATAGGTACATTTATAGGTAGTAGGTTGGCCAGGGCACCAGCCGCCCGTTGAGATACTACCACTAGAGAGGTATTGGATACTTTGACTGGCCAGACAGTATTGCATTGGACCCCTCTCTCTAGTCACGGCTTATTTTTTCTTTGCCTACACTTACACAGAATAGTCTGGCCTATTCTTTACATATTCTCGTCTTTCCTCATACATCTGACAACAATGAGATACTTAACACTTCTTCACCCAAGGGGTTAATTACTGTACTGCAATTTTTTCAGTGTACTTTCCTCTTGGTAAGGGTAGAAGAGACTCTTTAGCGATGGTAAGCAGCTCTTCTAGGAGAAGGACACTCCAAAATTAAACCATTGTCCTCTAGTCTTGGGTAGTGCCATAGCCTCTGTACCATGGTCTTCCACTGTCTTGGGTTAGAGTTCTCTTGCTTGAGGGTACACTCGGGCACACTATTCTATCTTATTTTTTTTCTTCCTCTTGTTTTTTTTTAAAATGGTGTGTTGGGCAGGCTTAATAGAAGGGCCATGGATGCCTGGTGGTTTATCAAGAGGTTGTCTTTTCCTTTTTCTGATTTTTTCTTCTCAAAACCATCCTTACTGTCCTCCTTTCAGTTGAAGTGGCTATCCTGGAGGGTATTTAGCCTTGCATGGTGTATCGGCTCCTCCATGTTGACCAGTTTTTCCGACTTTTTACTATAGTCTATGGATATCATCAATCACTTTTATTATTATTCTGTACATATTGTTTTTGTTTTAATTCTTGTTAATCTAGTTTTTAAGTATGATGTCTCTTTTTTATTTCTATTAATTCTTATGCTGTCTGGAGACATTGAGCGAAATCCGGGACCAGTACGTCCTAGATTTCGTCAATGTCGTATTCTGTATTGCAATATTCGTGGTCTTCATGCAAATATCCGAGACCTTACAGTTGCGTACAGACAGTATGATATTCTTTTGTGCTCAGAAACTTTGGTTTCTAATATGAGGCACTCATCTGAGCTCCTTATAACTGGTTTTAAGAAGCCAATAATGCTGAAACGTGATTCCATTCCTAGGGCCAGGGGAATGGCGGTGTATATTAGGACCGAGTACCCTGCTTCTCATAAGTCCTGCTATCAATGTGGATGTCATGAGATTCAGGTAATAAAAGTTTGTGGCAGGCATAACAACTTTTATTTGTGTTCAATCTACCGGAATCCAGACATGGATGATTCTATCTTCGATTGTCTTCTTACCATTATGGCTAAGATACAAGAAGATGATAGAAAGGCTTCGTTTGTCTTTGTTGGTGATTTTAATGCTCACCATAGGGAGTGGTTGAGTTCTATCTCTCCTACCGATCGCCATGGCTTAAGAGCTTTAGACTTTGCCTCGGAATCAGGCTGTGAGCAAATCATAAATGAAGCTACTCACAGGTCTGGTAATTGCTTGGACCTCGTATACACTGACTCCCCTGGCGTTATAACTAGTAAGGTTGGTTCTCCAGTCGGGACTTCTGATCATGCCTTGATTTCATTATTAGTGAAGACTGAGCAGCCTGTCCCTGATATATCATATTCTTGTAAAATTTATATGAAATCCCAAGCAGACTGGAATGGGATTTTGCATGATCTTTTGTGCTTGAATTGGTCACAATTATATAATAGTGTAGATCCTGTTGTCCCTTTGAATGAGAATCTAGTCAACATAATTGATAGGCGTATCCCTTCTCGTGTGCTAAGGTACCGAATGAAGGACAAACCGTGGTTCAATGATGATTGTAGACGTGCTTATTTGGAGAAGCAGGAGGGCTATCACCTTTGGAAGGGTAACAGATCAGATTTGACCTGGAACAACTATACTCAGCTTCGAGCTTTTGCTCAGAGAGTTTATGCCTCAACTGAAAAGGAGTACAATTTAATCATAAAAGAAACCCTCTCTGGTACAACTCAGGAACATAAATGGTGGTCTACCCTTAAATCTGCACTCTTTGGTGTAGATGCAACAGTTCCTCCTTTACTTAAACCAGATGGCTCAGTCACGCACTGTCCAAAGGAAAAGGCAACCCTTTTGGCTGATGTTTTTGACAGTAAACAGAGTAATGAAAAACTTGAACTTCCTCATTCCTGTTTTCCTGAGGCTAAACTAACTAGTTTAGCTTTTCGATCTCGTGAGATTAAAGCTCTGTTGATGGACCTTGATGCTTATGGAGGTGTAGACCCTAATGGTATTTTTCCTTTGTTTTTTATAAAGACAGCAGATTTCTTAGCTCCAAAGTTATCTGTTATTTTACGCAAGTTAGCAAGAAGAGGAGCTTTTAGCACTTGTTGGAGAATTGGTAATGTTACTCCTCTATGTAAATGTGTTTGTGGTAGCTCAAGTCCCACTGATTACCGCCCAATTTCCATAACTCCCATATTATCTAAAGTTTTTGAACGTCTTCTGGCAAAACGTCTTAATAGGTTTGCTGAAGGTAATCATCTATTCCCTAGTTTGCAATTTGGTTTTCGGAAAGGCCTTGGAGCATGTGATGCCCTTCTTACAATCTCCAATGCAGTACAGAAATCCCTTGATTGTGGTCGGGAAGTTCGTATGATTGGCCTTGATTTTAGTGCTGCCTTTGACCGTGTTAATCATGAGGCCCTTGTTTTCAAACTGAAACAGTTGGGAGTGGGTGGGTCGTTTCTTAGCATTATTATTGATTTTTTAAGTAGTAGATCTCAAAGAGTTGTTGTTGATGGGCACCATAGTGAGTATAGGAATGTGATATCCGGTGTTCCACAGGGTAGTGTTCTTGGCCCATTACTTTTCATACTATATACACATGACATGTGGTTTGGCCTAGAAAATAAGCTTGTTGCATATGCAGATGATGCTACTCTCTTTGCATCAATTCCATCCCCTGAATGTAGATCTGGGGTTGGTGAATCCCTTAATAGAGATTTAGCTAAAATTAGTGCATGGTGCAAATTATGGGGTATGAAGTTGAATCCTAACAAAACTCAAAGTATGATTGTAAGTAGGTCAAGGACGGTGGCTCCTCAACATCCGGATCTCAGTATTGATAATGTTTCTTTAAATTTGTATGACTCTTTCAAAATTTTAGGCGTGATTCTTGACAGCAAATTTACTTTTGAGAAACATATAAGGTCTGTGTCTTCTTCAATTGCACAAAAAATTGGCTTATTGAGAAAGTCTTTTAAGATATTCGGTGATCAATCTATTCTGAAGAAGTGTTTTAATTCTTTTATTCTACCTTGTTTTGAGTATTGTTCTCCTGTCTGGTCTTCAGCTGCTGATTCTCATCTTAATTTGTTGGACAGAAACTTACGGTCTATTAAATTTCTTATTCCTGATCTAGATATTAATCTCTGGCACCGTCGATCAATTAGTTCATTATGCATGTTGCATAAGATTTTTCATAACTCTGACCATCCTTTACATTCAGATCTCCCTGGACAATTCTATCCTGTTCGTAATACTAGGCAGGCAGTTAATTCTAATTCCCAGGCCTTCTCCATCATAAGACTCAATACTACGCAATACTCTAGAAGTTTTATTCCAGCTGTTACCAAGTTGTGGAATGATCTTCCTAATCGGGTTGTTGAATCAGTAGAACTTCAAAAGTTCAAAGTTGGAGCAAATGCTTTTTTGTTGACCAGGCGGACATGAGTCTTTTTATAGTTTATATATGACATATTTGTTGTTGACGTTGTTAATAGTTTATATATGATATATCTCTTTTGACATTACTTTTTTTTAGAATGATTTATGGTTAATTTGTTCTCTTCAGTTATTTATTTCCTTATTTCCTTTCCTCACTGGGCTATTTTTCCCTATTGGAGCCCCTGGGCTTATAGCATCTTGCTTTTCCAATTAGGGTTGTAGCTTGGATAGTAATAATAATAATAATAATAATAATAAATTATAATTTCACTATAAGTAAACATCCCGTTTGCCCTGAATTTAATGTAGGGATTTAGTATACGTATTTAAAGATAATGGTTCCCTTGTCATAAGAAAATTTTAATACAATAAGATAAGGATAATAAAAATAAAAGAAATACATTAAATTGTTATACTGGTTGACTTCAAATTGTCCATTTGTGAGTATATAATGACAAAACTAACACACTCACACACACACACACACACACACACATATATATATATATATATATATATAAAACTAAAAACCATACATAAGTTTTTATTGATTATATTAAGATTTATTCATTCCTCAGCCGATACATATTTATAAAAGTTTTTTACTAAAAATCAAACAAATTACAAATCGAATTCATTAAAGTACAGGAATGAGTTTACGTTTCAATGCAACTGTATTTTTGTATTCGTCTTAGGACAGTAATAGTATAATTAAGCAATTTATTCATATATATCTAAATATATGTATGCATGTATGTATGTATGCATGTGTATATATATATATATATATATATATATTATATATATACATATATGTGTGTGTATATATTTAAAAACATGTATGCATAAATATATACATACATATATATATATATATTTATATATATATTTATTTATCTATCTATCTATCTATCTATCTATTTTATCTATCTATCTATCTATCTATCTATCTATATATATATATATATATATATATTATACATGTATATATATATATAAATATGTATGCATAAATATATACATACATACATACATATATATATATAT
>NC_090744.1:125348328-125350828 GCF_036898095.1 Palaemon carinicauda | reverse complement strand
AAACCTGTTTCTAACGGATGAGGTAGAATTTATAAAAGACTTTATATGCGTGTGTCTAACTAACATACTTTGAAGTAAAATATATAAGAGACTTTACAGTATATGCGTGTGTGATGACATAGTTGCCATATATTGCTGGAATATAATAGAATAACTTTTTTTTTTAGGGGGGGGGGGGGGCGAAATGGGTTCACTCGGTACCCATATTGTATTTATAATAATTAGTTAATGATTTAATCAACGCTGGGTCATCAGTCATCACCTTTCATGTCCAGGGACGATTAAGAATTTACTACGTGTGGCAAAAGGGGGAGTTAAGAACGAATATATATATATATATATATATATATGTGTGTATGTATATATATGTGTATATATATATATATATATATATACACACACACACAAACTAGTGAAGGATTAATGTTTGAGCTACAATTTATAGACCGAAACAAAGGTTAATCCATTCTTGAATATGCATTCAATCTGCTAATGAAATTTTAAAAATGTTGTGTTTCATAGTGTATGACTTTATACAATGAATGACTCATTATATAAAGTCATACACTATGAAACACACCATTTCTACATTAACTTTCTTTCAAACACGCTTACTGGGTATTATGTGATTATAAACTCTGATTATTGAACATTTAATATATTACTAAATTCATAAATATATAAATAGGCGAAACGGATTTCTACATATTACAATAATGTACAATTCCGTATCCATGATTGTCATGCTTCACAAAAGTAATTAAAATTTTACTATATATAAAACTAAGTACGCTATGATTGCCCAATCCTCCACCCTTCTTAATATTATTAACACCTTTATTACAAAAATCTCTTTTAAAAATCCTTTGTAAAAAAATATTCACGATACAAGTTTATAATTATAGATACGTACGATTTATGATAGTAAAAGCCTGATAAAGCTTTAGCAACGTTGTTTATAGATTTTATATTTTCATAAATATAGCTTGTTTTACGCAAAATATCTAGATGGCTTTAGAAACAGATTCAATGGAAATATCATAATTTTCCTTAATCTTCATCCGTATACACTACGGAAGACTAAGTTATAAAACCTCTTACTTAAATGGCAACGTTATAAAACCTCAAGTTTAAATGACAGTTATGCAATCTCTTGTTTAAATGGCAAAGTTATAAAACCTCTTGATTGGATGGCATAGTTATAAAACCTTTTGTTTTAATGGCATATTTATAAAACCTCTTGTTTAAATGGCATAGTTATAAAACTTCTTATTTAAGTGCCATAGTTATAAAACCCCTTGTTTAAATGGCATAGTTACAGAATCTCTTGTATAAATGACATTGTTATAGAACCTTTTCTTTAAATGTCATAGTTATAGCACCTCTTGTTTAAATGGCATATTATAAAACCTCTCCTTTAAACTGAAAACCTCTCTTTTAAATAACATAGATATAAAACTTCTCTTTTAAATGCCATCGATATAAAACTTCTTGTGTAAATGGCACAGTAATAAAACCTCTTGTTTAAATAGCATAGGTATAAAATCTTTTGTTTAAAGAACATAGTTATAAAATCTTTTGTTTAAATGCCATAGTTATAAAACATCTTGTTTAAATGGCATAGAAACAAAACCTCTTGTTTAAATAACATAGGTATAGAACCTCTTGTTTAAATGCCATAGTTATAAAACCTCTAGTGTGAATGCCATCGTTATAAAACATGCTTAAAAGACATAGTTATAAAACCTCTTGTTTAAATGACACACTCATAAACCTCTTGCTTAAATGCCATAGTTATAAAACTTCTCATTTAAATGGCAGTTATAAAACCTCTTGTTTAAATGCCATAACTATAAAACTTCTTATTTAAATGTCATAGTTATAAAACCTTTAGTTTAAATGGCATAACCCAAGTCTCTGAAACAAACATCCATTTCTGATCTTTGAATACTTTTGTCACCAGCCTTAAATAGGCAAAGTTCCTCGGATTGGTTGGTCTCCAACCCGATAAAAAGAAGCAGTTATCCCAAGAAGAAAAAAATTATGCTTCCCCCTAAAAGTGGAGCCATTTTAGTTCGAGTTGGACATTATGCCATAGAAGATTCCAGTGGTGAGATTTCAGAATTTCCAAGCGAGAGTCGATAAGTTACTTTCTTTTAAATTGTTCGCCGTTGACTTTCGAACTTTCCTCATTTTCGAAAGTTTCCTTCCTAATGCCCAAATGGTCGTTCGATTTCTTTTCTTTCCGACAGTATTTCATTTATATTGGTACTTTCATGTGACGCATATTCTTCGAGTATCTAAGTTTGACAATTAAGAGAGACATTCTATAGATATGAATCATTCAATATCTTATATATTCGTATTCAAATACATAGTATTTTACCAAGTACTATTTTTATAATTATAAAGTTTCATCGGCCAAATCATGCAACATTCACTACTTTTCTGATCATTCACTAAAAGCATTTTGTTTATTTTAAGGGCTTGTTTACTTATT
>NC_090744.1:125338328-125340828 GCF_036898095.1 Palaemon carinicauda | reverse complement strand
TAACAACGCAAGAGAGAGAGAGAGAGAGAGAGAGGCAGTTGGCGCAATGAATGTTTGTAGCTAATAACAGTATTGGAATAATTGAAATTTTTTTGTTTATTTCTTTTTTTTTTTTTTGTTCCTAAGATTGGTATCGAATGTCTCGAAGGATTGGTATTATGGATTTTTTTTTTTTTACTTTAACTGCCAAAAACGACGTATATAATTAATGTGCTGGATTTATCTATTAGTACTGGTTTTGTTTTATTAATACATCAGTATTATTTTAACGTTGTTTGGTTTGGTTTTGAACCATAGAATTGGTTTATTAATATTTAGTTTGCTTATACTGTGATTAATTCGCTAGGAGTTTTCGTAAATTAATTTGTTATATTTATTTTCGGCCAAAAATTCGTCCTTTTCAGATTAATTAATTGATATAGGTTTTCTGGCATCTTAAAATCGAAAGTCATTGACGCCGATATCACTGGTTATAAATAGATTATAAAAAGAAATAAAAAAGGATTAAAAAAATTAAATTCAAAACAATAAAAACCTTTTCAGGGAAAATGCAAGTAATTTTATTTGTGAAAGGTGATCGTAGTATTTGATCTGCAGAGGATATGATTATGAATTTGCACATACGTAAACTGTGAATATTGATTTGAATAAAGATGAATAAGATAGAATAAGGGTCTTGGAATGGAATGCCAATTAAATATTGATGCTCCTAACTGTGACCATGAGCGAAAACAGAAAGTGGAATTGTCTGTTCAGTCACTTGGAGAATGTAATGATTAGCTTAATCATTTGAATAGTTTTAGTAATATTGATAATTTCAATAATGATAATTAGAGTAGTTTTAATAAATCTGATGATAATAATAATAATAATAATAATAATAATAATAATAATAATAATAATAATAATAATAATAATAATAATAATAACAATAATAATAATAATAATAATAATAATATTAATTTCCAAAATAATAATGACTGTAGCACAGTGCAATTTATATATATATATATATATATATATTCCACTGACCACTTTTCTATGTCTTTCTATATTTTCCATTTGGTGTTTCAAATGTTGTGTTTTGATATATAATTTTTTTATTCACTACTATTAATTAATAAAGTGTTAAGGATACTATTAAGGTTGACTATCCATACGCGTGAATATCCTTCATGTTTAGAAGTTCAATTTGTAAGGATAAAGCAGGGAGAAAATTTCTACTAAAGACACTTTGGTCTATATTTAGATTCAAGGATGCTGGCCTTGCCTTCGGATCTCGGCACATCTTTGCAAGGATTGAATAGGATGAATAGCAATGGCAGTCTGACTCCAACTCGCAATAAGATTATCATCTTCTTACATTCAAATCTGTGTTGCCCAATAACTGCCTTACGTAGAATGCAATAACAGACGTTGTAATTGTGAAATAGCGATGTCGTAAAAAACGTGAATTCAAGTATACAATACATTAATACTGATATTATCTAGATTTCATTAAATTATGAAAATTATAATAATTATTAAAGTTTCATTATTGTTCGTATATTAGTCTGGTATATTTATTTTCGGCCAAAATTCCTCCTTCTCAGATCAATTAATTGATATTGAGGTTTCAGGCATCTTAAAATTGAAAGTCATTGACGCCGATATCATTTGTTATAAATAGATTATAAAAGAAAAAATAAATTAATAAAAAATTAAAATAAACAAAATTCAAAACAATAAAACCTCCTCTTCAGGGTGAAAGCAAGACATTTCCTTTCTATTTGTGAAAGGTGATCTTAGTATTTGATCTGCAGCGGACATGATTATGAATTTGCACAGACTTAAGCTGTGAATATTGATTTAAATGAAGACGAATAAAATATAATAACAGACTTGGCTAGGAATGTCAATTGAATATTGATGCTCATAACTGTGACCATGAGCGGAAACAGGAAGTGGAATTGTCTGCCCAGTCACTTGGAGAAAGTAATGGTTATCTCAATAATTTGAATAGTTTTAGTAATATTGATAATTTCAATACTGATAATTTGAATAGTTTTAATACATCTAATAATAATAATAATAATAATAATAATAATGATACTAATAATAATAATAATAATAATAATAATAATAATAATAATAATAATAATTTGGTTAATAATAATAATAATAAAAATAATAATAATAATATTAATTTCCAAAATAATAATGACTGAAGCACAGTGCAATTTATATATATATATATATATGCATATATATGCATATATATATACATATATATAAATATATATATATATATATACTGTATATATATATATATATATATATATATGTATATATATATATATATATATATTCCACTGACCACTTTTCTATGTCTTTCTATATTTTCCATTTGGTGTTTCAAATGTTGTGTTTTGATATATAATTTTTTTATTCACTACTATTAATTATTAAAGTGTTAAGGATACTATTAAGTTTGACTATCCTTACGCGTGAATATCCTTCA
>NC_090744.1:125329251-125331751 GCF_036898095.1 Palaemon carinicauda | reverse complement strand
AGGATTGAATAGGATGAATAGCAATGGCAGTCTGACTCCAACTCGCAATAAGATTATCATCTTCTTACATTCAAATCTGTGTTGCCCAATAACTGCCTTACGTAGAATGCAATAACAGACGTTGTAATTGTGAAATAGCGATGTCGTAAAAACGTGAATTCAAGTATACAATACATTAGTACTGATATCTAGATTTCTTTAAATTATGAAAATTATAATAATTATTAAAGTTTCATTATTATTATTAAATTACGAAAGTTATTATTATAATTATTATCAAAATCATTAAAATTAATATAAATATTAATGTTACTGGAATTATCAAAATGATTAAAACTATTAGAACGATCAAAATGCATACAATTATTATTCGTATCAATACCTTTCTTTACTTATAACGATCTACGAAATGGGATAATTTTTATATTTTTTCTATTTTCACCATAACATTTGATAAATATCAAAAGTTACTCTTTAAAATATAAATAACCAGACTAGGCATTTAAGTGTACCTTACGAACAATTACACCAGTTGATATTCTCCGGTCTACTGGGCAACGTTATACGAAATTCAGATTCAATTAAAGTTTGTTCCCTTCAGGTAAATCGCCCAAAGACGTATACGTATAATCCCTTTCCCAATTAAAGCTCTAAGACTATAATAGAAGGATTCAAGTTGAATCTTAATTGAAGTTTGAAATGCATCTACTCTTACCTTTGACATTCAAGTCCTACTAACACCCCCCCCCAACCCCCCTATACACACACAGCGTCTGGCAAAGACGAAACAAATAACTATCATTGTTGGGAGTAACTGATGAGAAAGGGAGATACAGCGTATCTCTATTGAAAAACGGATGTTCTTGCAAAAATATATTCTCGAGATATTGTCTGGTTTGTCGGAGCTCTTCAAATGAGGTTTCATTGTTTAATATATCACTCATTTCATAATTAAAAACTAAATTTCAGGAGGGGGAAGTTAATGTGATTAATCCTTAATATATAAAACTTAAGAGTTATTTCCACTGGTGGTTTAGTGTAGAGTTGCAAGTTGCGTTTGCCTTCGTGTGGCGTAAACGTTCTTTTGTTTATAATTTCGGTTGATTATTATTATTATTATTATTATTATTATTATTATTATTATTATTCTTATTATTATTATTATCATTATTATTATTATTATCATTATTATTATTATTATTATTATTATTATTATTATTATTATTATTATTATTATTATTATTATTATTTTATAATTTTTATTGTTGTTGTTTTTGTTGTTTTTAACTAAATAATAATAATAATAATGATAATAATAATACTAATAACAATAATAATAATAATAATAATAATAATAATAATAATAATAATAATAACAACAACAATAACAACAACAGTAATAATAATAATAATAATAATAATAATAATAATAATAATAATAATAATAATAATAATGCCAATAATAATAATAATAATAATAATAATAATATAATAATAATAATAATAATAACAATAATCATCCTACGAATACTAATAATAATTATAATAATGATACGAAACTATATCAGTGAGATGGAACATCAATAATAGTGAGGAATATTATTGCAAGACCGAGGATATTAGTTTAAAAAATGGTGATAAATGATTCAACCAGATTTTATCGAACGTCAATCAGCATTGCTAATATATAAGCAGTGATGGCACATTATACGAATCAGTCAATCGGTAGTCATAAGAAGCTAAAATGAATTAATATAATTTAAATATTGCATTGGTGTGGAATGCGTGAACGAAAATATGAAAAAGCAGGGAAATATATAAAAAAAAATCCTGAACATTATAAAGAACATGAAAAATAATATATACAGTACATAATATTAATAAAAATATATATATCAATATATATGATATAACATTTCTAATTTTCCAGAGAAATTTACATTTTATAGATTGTCAATACTTAAACATAAATAAATTCCCTTTTACCACTAGATAACCACCGTGACTGAAACTCGTTATAATATCCATTAAACTATCTTACTTTTGGTCAACCAATAAAAGTTGTGTATGCTGTAAAACTACCCTTAATCTCTCTGGATGAGGGGGGGGGGAGGTTACAGCTAAGCTAAAGGTTACAACTATATATATAACCTATTATTTCCCTTTTATTACAGAGGAATACTGGCATATCCACCTCCGTTCAATATGGTATTAGAAATAATTACAAGAGAGAGAGAGAGAGAGAGAGAGAGAGAGAGAGAGAGAGAGAGAGAGAGAGAGAGAGAGAGAGAGAGAGAGAGAGAGAGATATTGGAATTACTACCCTGTAGTTGATGAAATTCAAAATAACACAGAAGGAAGTAAACAAAGTACTTCATCTCAGATCTGATCCTTTCATAAAAGAAAAGGAGGAAGGCTGACGAGTCTCATTACTGCAGGTGATAGGAAATTCAGCCTGGCATATTCAGGTTTTAATTAATACTAAAATATTTCTCGAGATA
>NC_090744.1:125319251-125324251 GCF_036898095.1 Palaemon carinicauda | reverse complement strand
GACGGACATAGAATACACAATGGTGATGGTATTCTTCTTATTAATCTTGAACGGACCAAGAATAGACAGTGGTGATGGTATTTATTATATTAATCTTGGACGGACAAAGAATACACAATGGTGATGGTATTCTTGTTATAAATCTTGGACGGACCAAGAATAGACGGTGGTGATGGTATTCTTCATATTAATCTTGGAAGAAGCAAGAATAAACAGCGGTGATGGTATTCTTGATATTAATCTTGGACGGAGAAAGAATACACAATGGTGATGGTACTCTTGTTATTATTCTTGGACGGACCAAGAATAGACAGTGGTGATGGTATTTATTATATTAATCTTGGACGGACACAGAATGGACAATGGTGATGGTATTCTTGATATTAATCTTTAAGATGATTTCATGTCAAGATTAATTGGATACTCCATCAAAGAAAAAAAAATTAGTTTTCTAAGTCTATTTATATACTAATTGTATATCCTTCTAGGTACATGTCTCTCTGTCTATGTCTACAAAATATGGAAGAACGTTATAGATCAAGCTGAATCTACTGTATATGGAGTTTATTATTATTATTATTATTATTATTATTATTATTATTATTATTACTGTTGTTGTTGTTGTTGTTACTAGATAATTATATATATATATATATATATATATAGATAGATAAATATATAAAGAGAGAGAGAGAGAGAGAGAGAGAGAGAGAGAGAGAGAGAATAAAAATTGTTTTTGGTAGTATTACAAAACACTCCAAATCATTTGCAAGTCAGCCTTAGCACATTCTAACCATTTCGGGAACTCATCACCATCAGTGGCTAGGTAGGGAAGAGCCGTTTCTAGCAGGAGACACCATTAGGAGGAAAAATACTGGGTGGGTGGGGTGGTGGGTTGTGGGTGGGAGTTTTTTGGTAAGGCCCCAATGATGGTGATGATGTCAGTGTGTGGTGTCAGCTGATGACCAGTATCGAACATCGTTATGGAAGGCTGTGGGCTTAGGGAACCCGAGGCAGAAAATAGAGTGCTTCTTTTCAGTCCACAATTTTCTTATCTACCTTATTTTTTATCTAATTTCTACAACTAAAAAAAAGTTTTGAACAAAGATCGATATCACATTTTCTTAGGTAGTTATTGAACTATACTCAATTTTTTTTAATAAGGCGCATTTGCACTGACTAGCAGCGGTGTCCTTTTAGCTCGGAAAAGTTTCTTTCTACCTGATTGGTTAGAACCAATCAGCGAGCAGGAAACATTTCCCAGCTAAAAGGGCACCCCTGCGAATCTGTGCAAATGTGCCTCACTAAAAAGAATTAACTATAGTGTTACCGGTTATCATTTTCTCAAAATGAATTTTCTTTATAAAAACCAACTCGATGAACTTTCTCTCGAAATACATATGACATTGCCTGTAATATTTGATGGAGAGATTAAAAAGTCAAAATATCCATTGCCAAGACAATGCAATATTTTCTATTTTCGTTAATAGACAAACCTCGTTTTACTCCACAACCTAAGAAAAAAAAACCTCTTTATACATATGCGGTCTAATAATGATCATCACACATTACATATAAATATATATATATATATATATATATATATATAAATATATATATATATATATATATATATATATACAATAGTTAAATGAAGGCGTATGTGTCCACATTATTATGAATTAAAGAATTTTTCATGATCAGCTTAATTAAAAACAGTTGGACATGCAAAGTGATGAGTAGCTCAATACATATTTAAGATGTCAAGTATAACAAACAACGTCTATTTTATGTATTTCCGTCTGTTCATAGAAGAAGTGTTAATGAACACTGGATTTATATATCACATATAATTCATTATGATAATAATAATAACAAAATTATATTATTATCAATGTTAATTACTGGCTTTATTTAATCGACATCCCCTAAAGCCTGATACAATCTATTTATTTATGAAACTGTTACATAAAAATGGTGGTCTCTCTCTCTCTCTCTCTCTCTCTCTCTCTCTCTCTCTCTCTCTTTCTCTCTCTCTCTCTCTCTCTCCCTTCGTGCTAATATACAACCACCCACCCTAATTGGTCGTCCATTATTGCCCTTTCATATCATCACCATAAGTCACCACTGTGATGCCGGTTGTCAGTCATCCCTTGCAGGACATCATTCAACTTTAATTGCAATTAGCCATTTTACCACCCGAAGGGGAGCGAGGTGAATTACTTCCTTGATGAAATAATCAAATTATGACAAGTATTTTACAGTGATAGGTCCAATTTACTCTGCTAAGTAGGTCGTATCCAAGATAATATAAAATTCCTATGGTGTTTGCATACTCAATTCTTTTTAGCGAGGAAGATTTGCACCGGCTCGCAGGGGTGTCCTTTTAGCACGGAAAAGTTTCCTGCTCGCTGATTGGTTGGACAATATAATTCTTACCGATCAGTGAGCAGGAAACTTTTCCGAGCTAAAAGGGCTCCGCTGCGAGTCGGTGCATATGCGCCACATTAAAAAAAAAATTAGTATAGTTTGAGTATATTGGCAGTGTATACTTTCAGACAATTACAGAAGATAAAGAGATCTATATTCACCATTTTTCTAGCCGTGCATACTTGCACCGACTCGCAGGGGTGCCTTTTTAAGCTCGGAAAAGCTTCCTATTACCTGATTGGTCGGAAATATTTTTTGCCGGAACACCTTCATTGTTCTCAAATAATTACCATGTAATGTCAATCGAAACTTATTTACTAACCTATATTTCTCCATCAGATATATGTTTGGACGACAAACAATGTTAAAGAATAAATATATTATAAAATATCATGATGGTAAGTCTAAATTTAATAACACAATCCGCCGGAAGTCAATGACAGGAGCTTGTTTTCGGATGCATGCTACATAATTTTGTAACTTATCACATATTTTAACACGAATTGGGATAAATTGCACAAACAAAAAGTAAAAAGCATGTTGTAAACTTCTTTGAATACTAGAACCTACTTATGCTCTAAGGCTTTAGTAAGGCTGTAAGTTTCTGATGCATAAGTTAATACTGGTAATACTATCTGATTAGGTACATTTCTTTTTAGTGCAAATGGCACTTTACTTTTCATATTCTCACTTTGTTCTCCTAAAAATCTCTCAGTCATAGTCTATAAATGTTAATTATGTTTTAGAAAAATCTAGAGTATAACGCAGGCATAATATGTGTATATATATATATATATATATATATAAAATGTATATATATATTATATATTACATATATATATACATATAATATACATATATAATATATATATATATATATATATATAAACAAATGCGTGTGTGCGTGTGTGCGAACCTGTGTAATTGAATGTAAAAGGAGTTTCCAAAATATATTTGCTTTTCAGATCAACAAATCTCACATACATTATGCTAAGTAAGGAATAGAATAACTATGAAAGAGTACGGAAAAATTTAAGATAAATATAAGCTAATACGTCTATAAACCCTAATACTTAGTATTAAATAAGAAAATTCTTACTGAACGTTTCAGTAATTAATATCATTAATCTCCTATGCAATAGTCAGAAAACGTTTATCGCCCAGAAGGGCATATCTTCATATACAGTTCATTTGGGATGCAAATCCCTTTGCCAACTACGAGACCATAAAGATGTTGTGAAGGGTGGGCCAAGAATAGACAGTGATGATGATATTCTTGTTATCAATCTTGGACGTACCAAGAATTGACAGTGTTGATTTTATTTAAAGGCTATAATTTTACCTGTAACCTATTTACAAGACATGTAACTCTCAGTTTAAGATAAAACATTACTAATGTTGACAATATTAAATCAGTATATACTACTGGGCTTATAGCATCCTGCTTTTTCAACTAGTGTTACAGCGTAGCACATAATAATAATAATAATAATAATAATAATAATAATAATAATAATAATAATAATAATAATAATAATATTAATAATAATTGGGACATGTCAATAGCCTACTGGGCTGAACGGTCCACTTGGAAATAACACACATCGTTTGGTGACTGAGTTTTGAGTTTAAGTTTTGGTTTTGAGTTTTCTGGCATACTGACCTCGAAGGTTATCGACGCCGATATCATTTTTCATGAATAAAGAAAAATTGAAAATAAATTCAAAACCATAAAAGCGAATATGTCCTTAAAAAGGTCAAATAGCTTTCAGAAGAAACACCGCTAGCATAGTAAAACACATCCTATCCAAATGAAAGTCCAGTGAATTAAGTCTCCAAAAGATTACAACTATACAGACGAAACTCCCACAATAAAAGTTTAATACCTATATACAGACAATACTCCCACAACAATAACAGTTTAATAAATCTATCTATACAGACAAAACTCCCGCAACAATAACAGTTTAGTACATAAATACAGACAACCCCCCCCCCCCACAAATAACAGTTTAATACGTCTATCTATACAGATAAAACTCCCACAGCAATAAAAGTTTATTACATCAATCTATACAGACAAAACTCCCACGACAATAACAGCTTAATTCATGTAAACAGACAAAACTCCCACAACAATAACAGTTTAATAAATCTATCTATACAGACGAAACTCACACAACAATAACAATTTAATATGTCAATACAGATGGCTCATTAGGAACACATCGACTTCCTATACATTATGTTCACAATCATCCCCATATATAGTAAAAAAAAAAAAATTATAACACTTTCCACGTATCATTTAAAAGTATCTAGACCTGCTCCCACTAAATCCGATTGTTTTTTTTTCCAATCCCCATATCACAGCACAATTAATTGATCCATACTTCCACAAACGCTAACTTTTCTACAAACTTTCTTATGTATCACAACGTTAACCCTTTGTATCTCTTCATTAACCGTGTGCAGTGCACTAAACCTAGTTGAGCTAAACAGCCTTAACCATTTTCTTTTCTCTTATTTCGTGTTCATCATCAATACTTTACTTAACTAAATTATACCTT
>NC_090744.1:125309251-125311751 GCF_036898095.1 Palaemon carinicauda | reverse complement strand
TATATACTCTAAATGATATATTGATAATGACTAAAATATAAGTGTTCCAAAAGATATATTATCAATGACTAAAATATAAACACTCCAAATTATAAATTTGCAATGACTAAAATATAAACACTAAATTATATATTGCCATTAACTAAAATATAAAAATGTTTCTAGAGACAAATTTTAAATTCGCTAGAGTTTAAAATACTCAGGTTCGTGTTTTATTTATCGGGTCGGCTTTGCATAGGACATTATATCAAATGCTGGAACAGCGCAGCATTTAAATGCAGAGGATTTGAATTATTATCTCTCTGCATTTAAGTGTTTGTATTCCTCACAACATTTGTGATATTTACTTTGTTTAAAAGGAAAGCGACGCAGTAATTTATGGCACTTTTCATATTTGATAATGAATTGTATGTCATAAATAAATTATTGCTGTGTTATAATTAGCTTATATAATTTTGAATCGATAGAATCTAATTCAAAACCAGGATTTTGAACCAGCAATATATTTAATTTTGAATGAATATAATTATTAGTAAAAATTAAAATCTAATTCAAGGATTTTGAACCGTCAATATATTGTTTACGAATAAGCTAAATTCATTTTGAATCGACAGAATTATCTGACAAAATTCCAATCTAATTCCAAATCAGGATTTCGAACTGTCAATATAATATTTACTCTAATTAACTTAATTTTTTTTCAATTGATAGAATTATCAGGCAAAATTAAAATCTAATTCAAGACTAGGATTTCGAAACCGTCAATATATTTTTTACAATAATTAGCTCATATCATTTTGAATGTATAGAACTATCTGGTAAGTTTCGAATCTAATTCAAGACAAAGATTTCCAATGTAGTACTGTCTGGCCAGTCAAAAGACCTAATAACTCTCTGGCGGTAGTATCTCAACGGGTGGCTGGTGCCCTGGCCAACCTACTACCTACATGAGAGAGAGAGAGAGAGGAGAGAGAGAGAGAGAGAGAGAGAGAGAGAGAGAGTTAATATTTCTTGCCCTCATGACGAATGGTTATCAATTGCTGTTTAACATTCAGGAGGCGAGGCGAATCTATTCAGTCCCAAATTTCGTTTTTGATTCATGCATTAGTTTTAGCTATATCTAAATCTGATTGATGTTTAACGCTATTGACACAACGAAAACATGATGAGAGAGAGAGAGAGAGAGAGAGAGAGAGAGAGAGAGATTTACAGTTTGAATATAGGGTGCACTAGGAAAGGAACATAATAAATATATATACATATATATATATACACACACACACACACACATATATATATATATATATGTGTGTGTGTGTGTGTGTGTGTGTGGGTAAATTCAATGGACAAATAAAATTTCACTTCCTGCACGATTAATATATTTAATGATAGTTATGAAATGGTAATTTTCGGTCACTTACTAAGGTGAAAATTATGGAAAACTGATTAATTTCTTCCATCGCTTCCAACGATATTAGAAATCATAAAGCAAGAAGAAAAAGTACACTGAGAATGCACACCTCCGCCACAGAAGCTTATATTTCGAAACCAGCTTGCCTTTCCTAGAATCAATTCAGATTGTAGGCGTATTTGAAGACTGTGTGACAGCCATGTGCGAAAATGGGGTTAAGGTTATGGTTAAATTGATCGACCTTTTGCTTTGGCTTTTGACCTTGACCTTGACCTATGACCTAGGACTTTTAAAATTGAATCACTTCCACGTCTTAACGTAACAATTAATCGCTGAAAGTTTCACTACTCTATGAGTAAAATTGTAGCTAAAAAAATTGTTTACAAACAAACAGACAAATGGACAAACAGGGGGCGAAACATAACCCCCTCCAAACTTCGTGGGCAGAGGTAGTAATGTTGCCAAAGAACTCCTTAAAAGGCGAGGTTTTATTTATTGAAACTTGTTCATAAAACTAAAAATATTCTTAGAAGCAACGGATATAAATATTTTGCTCTGAACTTATGGAATTCCAATGTAGTAACAATAAAATCTCTAATTTGCAAATAGTCACATCCAAAAGAAATCAAGTAACGAAAGCCAAAAACATTAAAATATTTATGAAAGAAAACTGATACTATTCAAATGCATCAACTCATATAGGCTATGTTAAAAAATGTATTCCAATACCAGATATTAAAAAACCTTTCTTGCCATTTAATATTCAAATACTGTACCGTAATCAAGACCTACACGATTGCTTGGTAATGTTTAAAATTTCTTACCGGTATTCATAAATTTCAATATACTTTTTCTTTTAAGTATTATTTTATAGTATTTTCTATTACAAATTATTCTTTAAAATGACTTATTTCACTGAAAAAAAAAACAGAATTTAACTTCTACGAAAACGAGAAAAAAAGAGAAAATATTAAGAGAAATTCGTTTATAAAGAAATTTTCATTTATCTGATAACCTACCACGCATGGAATACGAACAGGGAGAAAGACGATATCTAAAGACAATAATTCTGAGTAATTTTTCCATAAA
>NC_090744.1:125289251-125306751 GCF_036898095.1 Palaemon carinicauda | reverse complement strand
CCCTGACTGTACAGTTTTTACAAATACAAGAGAACACGGAAATCGACATTTAACACAAAAAATAACACAGACATATCTTGGCTGGGAAAAGTCATGGGGAGACTCTTAGGCCTGCATACTTCTGATTCGTAGTCTAAATATTCTGACTCGTAGGTCTCAATGTTTTTGACTTTTAGGCCTGAATATTTCTGACTCGTAGGCCTGAATATTTCTGACTCGTAAGCATACATATTTCTGACTCGTAGGTCTCAATGTTTCTGACTAGTAGTCCTGAATATTTCTGCTCGTAGGTCAGAACATTTCTGTCTCGTAGTCCTGAATATTTCTGACTCGTAGTTCTGAATATTTCTAACTCGTAGGCCTGAATATTTTTGACTCGTAGTCTGAATATTTCTGACTCTTAAGCCTGAATATTTCTGACTCGTAGGCCTGAATATGTTTCTGACTTGGAGGCCTAAATATTTCTGAGACGTATGCCTCAATATTTCTGACTCTTAAGCCTGAATATCTCTGATTCGTAGGCCTGAATATGTTTCTGACATGGAGTCTTGAATATTTCTCAGACGCACGCCTCAATATTTCTGACTCGTTGGCCTGAATATTTCTGACTCGTAGGCCTGAATATTTCTGACTCGTAAGCCTGAATATACTGAACTCGTATTCCTGAATATTTCTGAATCGTACGCCTGAATATTGCACCTTTTCGATCGAACAAAGCGAAGCAAATACCCGAGTTGATAAAATCCAAGTTGCTAATAAAGACGACACTATTGGCAAGTTAGTGGCAAATATGCAGGGGCAATAAAAACTAAACTTCCGTTCACATTCAAGTAATTATGCACACGAGAGAGAGAGAGAGAGAGAGAGAGAGAGAGAGAGAGAGAGAGAGAGAGAGAGAGAGAGAGAGAGAGAGAGAGAAATTAGTTTATAAACCCACGTTAAAAACTTGAAATTTATTTTTTATCTTCACAGTAACTCCTTAAATGTATGAAAATTTGTCATTTAAAAATTTATAAGTCAGATAGGGCGTTTGGTCTCTGTTTAATGTTAATTTTTTTTAAATTAAATTATAAATAAGGCTATTGTAATGGATAAGTCTTAGGAGAAAAATGAAAAATTAAAAACAATCACGACAAACATTCGCGCATGTACAGTATATATATACATATATATACACACATGTGTATATATATACATAATTATATATATATATATATATATATGTATATATATATATAGTATATATATATATATATATATATATATATATAAACAATTGTTTCGGTACCGTTGATTGATATGCAATCAGTGACAATTTCAGTCCATTTCTTTGGCAGCTTCCATCAGTGGCAAAAAAAAAAAAAAAAAAAAAAAAAAAGCATATCCACTGTAACAGTTCTAATGCTTTAAATAGTCACTTTAGTCCCTATAACAATGCCAATGCTATTTGCAGTACTAGTATATGGAGGGTAATAATCTAGTGTCTATTTCAGCCTGAGGCCGTATCCAATTGTTCGCGAATAATTCCGATTGCAATTGATAGAAATGTTATTGAATTAGGCTGCATGTGATGAGTGGTCATGTGTAAAAAAGAGTAATAATGGATGTGATAATCCTTACGGGATTTCGTACAATTTCGTGTTGAATTCGTTGCATTACGTCTCCGCATGTGTTGTAAGCGAGACTATGATAACCGTACAACTATTGTTGGGTCACGAAATAACGTTTTTTGGCCTCTAGTTTGGGCATGCTCTTCGCACTCCCCGAGAGAGATTACAGTAGTTCATCATACTTCTAACTGGGCTCAATAAGGCACTAGAAGAGTTGGAAGACATTGATTTAAAAGCCAGATAGAGACGCCTGGTGAAATCTAACTGAGGCCCTTTGCGTCAATAGGCGTAGGTGGTGGTGATGATGATGAAGTAGGATTACTAAAATTAAAAAGTATTTTTTTAATTTTATCAATGTATAAACTATTAAAAATGAATATTATAGGAAAATAAATATGAGGTTATAAATAAATCATGAATCTGAGTCAAACCTTTTAAAGATATAGCAGAAAATTTTAATATTCGCTTACATGTTGTGCTATAAAATACTCCTTTTGGAAGGAATATCATAATACACCGATATATATATATATATATATATATATATATATATGCATATATATATATATATATATATATATATATATATGTATATATATATATAAATACATATATTAATATATATATATATATATATATATATATATAAATACATATATTAATATATATATATATATATATATATATATATATATATTCATATATATATATGTATATATATACATATATATAAACATATATATATATATGTATATATATATATACATATATATATATATATATATATATATAAATATATATATATATATAAATACATAAATATATATACATATATACAAATATATATAAATATATATATATATATATATATATATATATATATATATATATATATATATAGATATAAACAATTATTTAATTATCGTTGATTGATATGCAATCAGTGAAAATTTCAGTCCATCTCTTTGGCAGCTTGCAACTCTGGCAACACACAAAAAATAAAACCATATCCACTGCAACAGTTCTAAGGATTTAAATAGTCAATTTAGACCTTATAACAATGCCAATGCTATTTGCAGTACCAGTATATGGAGGATAATAATCTAATGTCTATTTCCGCCGGAGCCCGTATCCAATTGTTCGCGAATAATTCCGAATGCAATTGATAGAAATGTTATTGAATTAGGCTGCATGTGATGAGCGGTTATGTATAAAAAAAATTATAATGGATGTGTTGATCCTTATGGGATTTCGTGCAATTTTCGTGTTAAATTCGTTGCATTACGACTCATCATGCATCATGTGTTGTAAGCGAGACTATGATAACCGTACAACTATTGTTAGGTCGTGAAGTAACTCACTTTGGCCTCTTGTTTGGGCATGATCTTCGCAGTCCCCGTGAGAGATTAGCTCACCGAATTTTTAGCTGAGCTCCACATAGCACTTGAAGAGTTTGAAGACCCAGGCCTACAGGGTTAAGAACTATGAAGCGTGGAGTAGTTAATGAATGGAGAAATATTAATAGAGACAACTAGTGAAATCAAACCGAGGCCCTTTGCGTCAATAGGCGTAGGTGATGATGATGATGATGATGAAGTAGTACTACTAAATAGGGAATAAAAAATGAAATTAAAAAGTATGATATTCAATAATGCATATTATAGTATAATTAATATGACGTTATCAACAAATCATGAATTTGAACCAAACTTTTTCTAGAAATAACTGAAAATTTCAATATTCGCTTACATGTTGAACATAAAGGTTTAAAGGCCACTCATGAATGGAAGAGGCAATGGACAGTGACATTGCCCTAGCAATCAGGACAATGCAGTAGAGACTGACCATATATACATTATTATTATTATTATTACTATCCAAGCTACAACCCTAATTGGAAAAGCAAAATGCTATAAGCCCAGGGGCTCCAATAGGGAAAAATAGCCCAGTGAGGAAAGGAAATAAGGAAATAAATAACTGTAGAGAACAAATTAACAGTAAATCATTCTAAAAAAAGTAACAACGTCATAACAGATATGTCATATATAAACTATGAACAACTTCAAAAACAAATATGTCATATATAAACTATAAAAAGACTCATGTCAGCCTGGTCAACAAAAAAGCATTTGCTCCAACTTTGAACTTTTGAAGTTCTACTGATTCAACAACCCGATTAGGAAGATCATTCCACAACTTGGTAACAGCTGGAATAAAACTTCTAGAGTACTGCGTGGTATTGAGTCTTATGATGGAAAAGGCCTGGCTATTAGAATTAACTGCCAGCCTAGTATTACGAACAGGATAGAATTGTCCAGGGAGATCTGAATGTAAAGGATGGTCAGAGTTATGAAAAATCTTATGCAACATGCATAATGAACTAATTGAACGACGGTGCCAGAGATTAATATCTAGATCAGGAATAAGAAATTTAATAGACCGTAAGTTTCTGTCCAACAAATTAAGATGAGAATCAGCAGCTGAAGACCAGACAGGAGAACAATACTCAAAACAAGGTAGAATAAAAGAATTAAAACACTTCTTCAGAATAGATTGATCACCGAATATCTTAAGAGACTTTCTCAATAAGCCAATTTTTTGTGCAATTGAAGAAGACACAGACCTTATATGTTTCTCAAAAGTAAATTTGCTGTCGAGAATCACACCTAAAATTTTGAAAGAGTCATACAAATTTAAAGAAACAAGGAGTGCCAGGCAATGGCTGCTGATGACTCCACAGATATACCTATAGGCTCCCCCAAAGCCCCATTCCTTAGTTCCCAAGGATGGTGAGGTTGCACCAACCAAATGAACTAACGAGTTTGGGCTGGACTCAAACCCTAGTCTGTCGATCACCAGGAAAGGAATTTACATATAGGCCACCACAACCCTTAAATAAAATATATATTTGTATTAGTATTGATAACTTATACATTTTCTTTCACATCAAAACATTACTGAATCTTATCTTTTGATCTGAAATAATATTGACGGAGGGAAAATAAGACTAACACCATACATTGTGACTAATATATGACCCTTGCTTACATAAATTTTCATTGTTTCAAATATAAGATTTCAATAATTCTTATCTAAGGTCTCTAAATTACCATTGTGTTTCGGGCAATGGGTCCCCTTCATAAAACCTTTTAACGACTTTATATTAATAGCAATTCCACATCAAAAATATTCTAAAAAAGAATTATATACTATTATTATTTTTTTTTTTCGTGCACTGCAGTAAGTGGTGTGACTACGTGTGGCGGGGGAGGGAGGTACAGGGGGTATATCCCCCCCCCCCCACTAGAAAGGATTTATTTAAAAGCTACAACTAGTCATTTGATAAAGCTAGAGATCAACGAAAGGGATTAAAAAAAAAAAAATTATGGATTTCCGGCAGCCTTCATCAAGAAGAGTTTATTTTATTTATGTATATATTTATTCGCACCGTTTTCAAAATTCAGATGAAGGCTGCTATTCAATTTGTTTTTCATATATTTATGATTCAAATGTAGTTTGTTTTATCCTATTAACTTTGTAGGATCTAGTCTATTTGTCAATTAAAATAATCGGAGTTTTAGAATTTATCAATACAAAATCATCATCATCTTTTCCTACGCTTATTAACGCAAAGGACCTCGGTTAGATTTCGCCACCCATCTCTATCGCCATCATTTAAATCAATACTTCACTCATGAACTACTTTACGCTTCATAGTCCTCAGCCATGCAGGGTTGAGTCTTCCAACACTTCTATTGCCTTGCAGAGCTCAGTGAAAGGTTTGGTGAACCTTATCATGATCTCATCCATATATGACACTCGAGTAATCTCTCTTAAAGTTTAATTTCTAATCCTGTCCTGCCAGTCAAATCCCAATATTCTTCTGAGGACTTTGTTCTCAAATCTACTAAATCTATGGCATTGGATATTGTTTCATTGTCATACTACGACTCATTTCCATACAACAATACTAATTTATTTAAATGGAAAAGTTTTTGACTTTTTTTTCTGAAGTTTTCTTGGGGTTAATAATTTGGTGATCATAAATGCAATGCATTAATTTCACGTACTTTTCCTTGGTTTCGGCTTATCTTTATGCTATGAAACTTGAATAAATAAACTCTTTCTGAAAGCATTTTCACTTTCCATTTGTATACTATTCCCATTTTCATATTTTCCATTTGAGTAATAATAATAATAATAATAATAATAATAATAATAATAATAATAATAATAATTTTAATGATGATAATTTCAACAATTTTAATTATAATAACGAAATAATAATAATAATAACAATAATAATAATAATAATATTATTAATAATAATGATAATGATAATAGCAATAACAACAATAAAAATAATAATAATAATAATAATAATAATAATAATAATAATAATAATAATAATAATAATAATAATAATAATAATGATAATTTTAATGATTGTAAGAGTAATTCGCATTATTGTATAAATTGTTTTTGGTCTGGCATGTACGTTACACCAACAACGAAAATTAATTTGTCTAAAAGAGCAGAATGGTTACCAGACAAAAACCTGTCAATCATCAATCATCTTTACCACACCATAAACGTTCACTGAACGGTATCATATCTCTCGCCTTGTCTCTTTTATATCATTTATTCTTTTATTTACCTTTGGTATTAACGTTTTCTCTATTTCTCTTTTCTGAAAATGCAAAACCCGTTTTGTATTGAGTACAAAAACGTTTCCCAGAATGTTTACAATATTCCTATCTGACGTTATTATTATTATTATTATTATTATTATTATTATTATTATTATTATTATTATTATTATTAGTAGTAGTAGTAGTAGTAGTAGTAGTAGTAGTAGTAGTAGTAGTAGTAGTAGTAGTAGTAGTAATTAATGTTAATATTATCAACACTACGGTATTATTATTATTATTATTATTATTATTATTATTATTTGCTAAGCTCGAACCTAGTTGGAAAAGCAGGATGCTATAAGGCCAGGGGGGCCAACAGGGGAAATAGCCCAATGAGGAAAGGAAACAAGGAAAAGTAAAATATTTTAAAAACAGTAACAACATTAAAATAAATGTTTCCTATATAAACTATAAAAAACTTTAAAAAAAACAAGACGAAGAGAAATTAGATAGAATAGTGTGCCCCAGTATACCCTCAAGCAAGAGAACTCTAACCCAAGACATGTTGTTTTATCTTACCGATTTCTGAAGAACAAAATGAAATACCAGAAGGAACCACTACAACAACAACAGCAGCAACAACAACAACAATAACAACAAAAATGCAGTAATTTCAAGTCCACTGCTGGACAAAGGCCTCAACGCATCTCAAACATTTTATAATTTCAATAATATTGATAATAATAATTTAAGTAATTTGGATACTTGCTATAATTTCATTAATGACTATACATAAAAAAACTACAACAACAAAAACAACAACAAAAAATGCAATTATTTCAAGTCCACTGCTGGACAAAGGCCTCAGATATGTCTAAACTTTTTTACAATTTTAATAATATTGATAATAATAATTTTTGTAATATTGATAATAACTTTCATTCCAATAATAACTCTAAATAAATCATTAATTTACCCTACATCCCAAATTCAAAGAATAAAGAAGGCTAAAATTGGAGTCCCAGCAATGTTGATATTAAACGTTGGGACATCATTTTCTGAATATTGGCGCTTTGACGAAACGGTTACTGTTCCAAATATCGGGTAAATTTACTCAATTTTGGGGGACCTTGATAGCAAGTGTCATTCTGCTGTTGGTGATAACTCATCTATCCTTACCGTAACTGAAATTTTACTCGTAACAATGAATAGGCTTCATTTGTTTAATAATTGTGAATAACCTAAATGTTCAAAGCTGCTGAAATTGCTTATATCATGTCTCTTCTTCTTCTTCTTCTTCTTCTTCTTCTTCTTCTTATTATTATTATTATTATTACGATCAGCGCCCAAGCGCCTTCTCGATCCAATCTAGGACCAAGGGGGACCAGGCAATGGCTGCTGATGACTCAGCAGATAGACCAATAGGCTCTCCAAAACGGCCCATCCTAAGCTCACAAGGATAATGAGGTTACAGTGACCAAAGAAACAAATGAGTTTGAGGAGGACTCGAACCCCAGTATGGTGATCATAACAGGGACGTTACCACATCGGCCACCACAACCCTTATCCAGACGATACAATATATTCCAATAATTCAATTTTTTTCCCCGTATTTCAAACAATGTTTCAGAAATTCAGTTGATATTCAAATTTCACACCATTCCCGAGTCGACATTTCCAGTTTGTCAAGCTATCATTTGCATAATGAGGCCTCATTCCGTTTTTAGGGAAATTGATGACTCCAGAATGCAGTCTTTCATCAGATTTACATCTAATGCTAAGAGAAAACGCCACTAAATAATGGAAAAAATGTACATAAAATTACTTCTTTAATAGAAAGCAAATTTGGATGTAGATTTCCAGCCACTAAAATACAATTAATAGTAATTCATTTATCTGTAGCTATTTGTTAATTAAACAAGGACAAGGAATGTATACTAAATTTCTAAAAGATATATGATGTTAGGATTAATTTATGAAATTGTGATACAGGTGGATGCTTTTTTATAATTCACCTCTGGGAAGGGAAAATAAGAAGTAAACCAAATAAATTAACTCTCTCTCTCTCTCTCTCTCTCTCTCTCTCTCTCTCTCTCTCCTCTCTCTCTCTCTCTCTCTCAAGGTAAGGACGTTAATAATATTAATCATTAAATCTAATATTAATAATGATGGTAAAGGTAATAATGGTAATAATAATTTTCGCAATACAAGCTTTATCATTTTTTTTTTTAATTACAACACGAAATAATGCTCTATTACATGTGCAAAATAAATCTAGCACATTTTTTTTGTTAGCCATACACGACTCCTTCATGGGAGAGGATAGTTATAAAATGAGTAAGAGAGTAATACTTCTTGTCATTCTACAGCACTCATTCATTTATTTTCGTCCAAATTGTGAAAAATACATACACACAAACACACATACATACACATTGTTGATAGGCCCAATATCATATCGTGCGCTCCTTGTAACGCATCGTTTTTATCTAGAAGATAACATACATTACACTTTTTCATTTTCGCCCCATCAATTTTCAGTTTTTCTTGTAGCTTGTCGACCTCAAAATGTTTTTTTTTTTTTTTTTTAAACCAACATCCTGTTCTTACCTCCTACCTCGATCGTTGTTTTATCCACAAGCCTGCTTCCCTTAACCCCTGTATAGATCTTTTTTTGCCAGTGATCCCAAGATAAAAAAATATATATATATTTGTCAGTGTTCCCAAGATAAAAAAAAAAAATAGGGATAAAATTATCTGGGCTAGGGTGTTTGATAAACCTGTGGGACTCCTTGGGTTTATAGCATTGTGCTTTTCCAACTAGGGCTGTAGCATAGCTAGTAATAATAATAATAATAATACTAATAATAATAATAATAATAATAATAATAATAATAATAGGTGGAGTTGAATACTATGGCTGCATCGGCAGAATTATATTTCTTGTCCAATTTCTTGATTCTACGGACAATTCTCTTTTCAGGGTTGCTACATTCAGCTAGCAAGTTGGCGAAATTCATCAGGTGGGTGAAGAATACAATTCAGGTTAAGGCTGGATGTAATTAATACAAGTTCAAGTAATACTCGAAAATTACAACAGGTAAAGTCAGGAGTGGATCGCGACGCATTTCGGAACTGCTTGGTCCATCTTCAGGCAAGAAGTGAGGCTCTGGCTGGATCTGGGTCCTTATATATCCCAGCTCTGGTTCGTAGAGAGGGGCCTCGAATTTTGATTGGTCGAGCGGAGGTTGAAGGCTCGGGTGGCGGATGTACAACGAGCTCGGCTCAGCCTCCCAGGATGAGAGGTAGGAAGGAATCCTGGATCCTGATTGGTCAGGACGCGTGCCGAACCAGCTAAAAAGTCAGGCGGGCTCCTCTCTCGCTCAGTGGACTGGGCTGGGAGAGGTATCCGAGCTCCCTGATTGGCTGAGGCGCGCGCCGAGACGGGCTCAAAGTCAGGCAGCCTATTCCTACGCTCAGCAGACTGGAATTCCGGACCATGCTCGCCGCCAAAATCAGCATTCTGCCAGACGATTTCTCCATTTGTGGGGGTGTCAGGATCGGGGTTGTCATCGTTCTGGGGGTCTTGTTCTTGGTTCCTAGCGTTGGTACGTCGACAGGATGGTAGGAGGACCATCTCTTGAGTCGTATTCAACGCTGGTTTCTCGTTCTGGATTAACAGGGCTTCCAATATTCGTAAGCGCCTGCTGTCCGGGGCACTGCCGATAATTTTGGTATTGGCGACGATGTCTGCCCGGCTAATTTGGGTGTTATGTCGCTGTAGAGCATGATTTCTTATAGCACCTTGCTGGACTTGCATGAGATCCTCTTCGAAAGTTTCATTGTAGTCATACCGATGTATTTGCCGGGCCATCCTCGGACTGGGCATTGATAAGAGTAGACTACATTTGTCTTCTTCAGAGGGTCGTTTTCAGGGGGCGCTGGATTGTTCTTCATGATCAATCTGCAAGTTTTTTTCAGTCTGGTAATAGATGATGAGTTTCACTTTCGTGGTCTCATCAGTAGGTGACACGTTGTTAGTGATGATGTCTTTAATGGCATTCTTGTCCCACTGATATTCTGCGTGCATGAGGCCTTTGTTGTAAAGTTTGATGTCTATACATCCGTTGATGGAGGTGTCGGACCTATCTCTAGTGCTGTGGGACCCCTGGCTGGCGCTGTCGGACCCTTCCACCGCAGAGGACCCATACCACTTGTCTATAGCTGTCCTCACTTCACGCTGGACTTGTTTGTTGCTGTAGCCGTTATTGATGAGGACCTGTGCGGCCCTTCCCAGCTCCTTGTGGGTGTCAGTCCATGACGAGCAGTGTGACAAGGCCCTGCGTACAAAGGCCTTGATGGTAGAGGCCCTGTAGCAGACAGGACATTCACTTTTGCCATTTAAACACAAGCCGAGATTTGTGGGCTTAGTGTAGACAGTGGTCTTGAATCCCTCGTTAGTGGAAGAAATCAAGACGTCCAGGAACGGAAAGCTGTTGTCGACGCTGTTCTCAAGGGTGAAGTGGAGGACGCTGTTGTCCTCAAAGGTCCTCCTTAGGTTCTCGATGGCTTCGGTGGAAGTAGCTTTGACGAAAGTATCGTCAATATAACGGAAGTAAGCGAGGGGGCTCTCGAGTTGGGAGAATACCCTCTCCTCTACTACTCCCATGTAGAAATTAGCAAAGAGTACGCCCAAGGGGGAGCCCATCACCACGCCATCCTTTTGTAAGTATATGTGTCCACGATGAGTAATAAAGGGGGCCCTCTTAGTGCAGATGGCAAGGAGGGTCCGAAGGGCTTGCTCTGGGATATTCAATTCCGGAGTCGTCTCGTCCCTATAGACTCTATCAGCGATAAGGTCGATGGTTTCGTCAACAGGGACATTAGTGAACAAAGATTCGACGTCCATCGATGCTATGACCCCCTCGCCACGGACGTCCTTGATCCTCTCTAGGAATTCGGCAGAGGAGGCCACACAGTGGCGGTCGGGGACATATGGCGTCAAAATCGTGTTCAGTCTCTTGGCCAGCTGGTATGTAGGCGTAGGGCATTGGCTGATGATAGGTCGAAGTGGGTTGCCTTGTTTGTGGGTTTTAACATTGCCGTAGAGGTAACCAGGTCCATAATCCCCCGAAATCATGGGCAGGTGTATGGCGTTAGTTGCAGCATTAATGGCCTCGATGGTGCGATTTGCCTCCCTCTTGATGTCTTCAACAGGGTTGCTTGTGAGGCGCTCGAATTTGGTCAGGTCGGCGAGGATGGCGCTGGCTCGCGGCGTCCTGACCAATCAGGATCCAGGATTCTTTCCTACCTCTCAGCCTGGGAGGCAGAGCCGAGATCGTCGTATATCCGCCACCCGAGCCTTCAACCTCCGCTCGACCAATCAAAATTCGAGGCCCCTCTCTATGAACCAGAGCCGGGATATATAAGGACCCAGATCCAGCCAGAGCCTCACTTCTCGCCTGAAGACGGACCAAGCAGTTCCGAAACGCGTCGCGATCCACTCCTGACTTTACCTGTTGTAATGTTCGAGTATTACTTGTACTTGTATTAATTACATCCAGCCTTAACCTGAATTGTATTCTTCACCCACCTGATGGATTTCGCCAACTTGCTAGCTGAATGTAGCAACCCTGAAAAGAGAATTGTCCGTAGAATCGAGAAATTGGACAAGAAATTGAATTCTACCGATGCAGCCATAGTATTCAACTCCACCTGTTTGAAGGAGGGTCTCCTACCAAGATAATAATAATAATAATAATATTATCAAGAAGAAGAAGAAGAAGAAGAAGAAAAAGAAGAAGAATAAGAAGAAAGTTTACGCAGCACTGTATAGAAAAATTATTTTAGTTGCTTAACAGCACTTCATAAGATTAATAAAAAATGCTTTTGACCACGTGTGCACAAGCTCAGGTACTCTGTTTTACAGGCAGCGTTGCCAACAGTTTCGCGTTTACTAAGCACAGCGTTACTGGCTACAATGTACAGCTGTTAGACGTCTCCTTAGCTTCCTTTGAAATATACTGGAATAAATGAAACCAATTTTACATGACTCTCTCGAGGAAGAAGCAGACAATTAATTTCCTTTTAAAACTAACTTATAATTCACATAATTGCTATGCCTATCATCAGTGCGATAAATTCTGCCTTTTCTATCTTCCATCCACTTTTTTACCTTCATTGAGGTCTAAGAATTTTGTTGGCCTTTCTGTTGATCATTTACTCTAACACATCTTTTTAATCCAAGAAAAAAAAAACATGTTCGTTCCAAACCAGTTTTAATGAAACGGTGACTTTTCTTATTTTCTTTATTTTCAATACTTTTAGTTAAATAACGCCAAACTACTCCTTTTCCCTAGAATTCTAAAACTGAACACAAAACTGATCCACTTTTCCTCAAAGTACTTACATTACAGCCCTCTCGTAATTAGCGCTTTGCCACGTTTATCCAAGAATTTTTTAATACATTACCTACCTCTCTCTGTCTCAAAAAAAAAAGAAAAAAAAGAAAAAAAGATGAAAATTGGCTTTTTGTTCAGCTAACAAATGGCAACCACTTTTCCCCCGCTGTTGTTTTAAAATGTCTTTTTATTCTAGTTTTTTCATTTGTCTCTTTCAACAGAAGTTCCCCTGCACATCAATATAAGTGGAAATGACCGAAGGGCTTTCTTTTTTTATTTGACTTTACTCCTACTCTAATGAAGGTTAATTCAAAAATGAATATAAAATATAATAATAATCTGAATCAGAATATTTTTTTTTTTCCAAATGAAATTATGAAATTTTATTAATGAGTTTTTATATATATTTAGTTTTGAAACGTTTTTCAAATCTAGTTTTAAAACGTTTTTCAAATCTGCTATTCGGTTCTCAAATAACAGCCCCATATTTTGACTTCGATGCCAGTCAACATTTCCTTTCCCTATTCATATACCAAACATCGATTTATGCCCTGCAGTTCTCTCTCTCTCTCTCTCTCTCTCTCTCTCTCTCTCTCTCTCTCTCAAATATATGCTAGAAAATGAAAGAATTTTCTTTTAACGTTCAGTTGAAATCCCGAATGCATGCCAATCCCATTGTGAAAGGAGCCATAAGTGTTAAGCCGTCTTTTTACAGCCTTTGCAATAACCATTATTGGGATAATACTGGCGCTCTCTCTCTCTCTCTCTCTCTCTCTCTCTCTCTCTCTCTCTCTCTCTATTGGTGTTGGGGTTGGTCGTAGTGGAGAGTAATGAATTCGTAAAGGAAAATAAACCATACTTTTTCTCAAAAATCGTCAGAATGATTATACACATCATTTTGAATTAGGGCTTTATTCTTTATGTAAATAATTATACGGCATAAATATGTTCATAAAGATTCATTTTGAAAGTATTTTTATTTCATTAAAAACTATCATGAATCCAGAGACTTGTTTTTCTTAACCTGTTAAATAAAGTTTTTTTTGCGGGGATATCATTACATTTTTTATCCCAAATCTTCATAGGCACAGCTGGACAGTTCATAACTGTAAAATTATTATCATTCATTTCTTTATATTCGTGACTGAACGTAGGTTTAAAAAAGTCAAAAAATTAAAACGGTATTCAAAGGAGAAAAATAGGGGAAAACTGCATCATTAATTTGATTGTGTGTTGCTATTGGTAACTGTGATCTTCCGGATTTCTACTTCAGAACATTGGCACGCACGTGTATATGGGCGTGTGTATGCACATACAGTCGTCCCTCTTTATTCGCGGGAGTTGGGTAACAAGAGATACCCGCGAAGATCGAGAATCCGCAAATACTTCGTACCTTGGGGTGGGTCACCTCATAACCCACTGAAACACAGACCACTGTCTAGGTGCGGTTCACTAACACACCAGGTAACCCAACAGTGAATGAACACTGCGAACAAAGAGCAATATTCCTATTACAAACTAACATTGTCACTTTTCCTTAATACTGATATCCTTCCTTCCAGATACCTTATTCATGTTATAAAAAAAAACCTTCATAGGACTTATCCTTTTCCCTCCTTGTATTATTTCTAGACTATACAACCGTTGCCGCGATCTTCCACATTATATGACTGAAATCCTTATGATTAAGTATTCATATTATCTATAATAATCTTTTTACCACTCCTTGGACATATCTCAAATATCTGCTTCCCCTTTTCATTTCCTGAAACCAGTACACTATGAAAAAGACCTTATTCTGCTGCTTTTCAATAAAGGACTTTCATAAAGACGAGGAGGCACAACAATAGCTACACTGTTAAAAATTTGCCGTAAAAAACTATAAAATCCTGAAATAAATGTTGCCAGGCATTTATCGTTTTAAAAACAGATATATTGACGTAAAAGAGTGATATTACAGTCAATAACCCGTGAAAGATAGTAACAAAATAGGGTAAAAATTACGGTCGCCTGTACTTATTGAAATAGGTCTAACAGTATATTTTACGGAAAATTTCCTATTAAAATAACGTTTTTTAACAGAGTACCTACATTACCACCTTGGTGGGAAAAAAAAAAAAATAATCCTAGTCCTTCTCAATCTTTGAAAACTTCATTTTAACTTTCTTGTTTCATCTACTATGTGACTCTCTGTTCTTTCACTCTCCCATCATCAAAATTATTCACTTCTAAAGAACTAAGAGCTATCACCTGTACTCCTCTATTCTTCTGGCACTCCTATAAATATCTATTGTTCTACATCTCATATCCTTACCCTAGCTCACATTTACACCCCAAAATTCCCTGTCACAAACACATATTCTTATAAAAAGATTCTATAGTTCCTCTTTGCTATCCCTAACCAGTACCATATCACCTGGAAGTATAAGTCATTTTATCATCCATTCATGATATATAAATTTTTACACCTTATCACCTACATCAAGTAACTTCTCAATGAAAGGAGTCCAATACAACCAGGGAAATATTTCATAAATCTACCCCCAGCTACGCTCCTAAAACTGCAAACTCTAATACAGACCTCACTGCCATCACAAAAAGATTTATGATCACTCAAGAGAAATTAATTGTCCCTGCCATACTCACTCAAGGCTCTTAAAATTGGTACTTCACACTTCTCAATAATCTGCTTTATAACAAACGTATTTTCGTGTTTTCATCTAAAATGGTCCTTTCACTATCAATCCTTGTGTGACCTGCCATATATTTCAATACAAACTCAAGCCTGTGCATTTCAATGTACAAACTTGCAGAGAATGCTTTTATGTTGAAGAGGCTGATATAAGTCTCTCTTCATATTTTATACATGGAAGATCTATTTTAGAGTTGTTGCTGATGTTCAGATATTCTATATTCTTTATTCACTACTTGACTTGTAATGTATTTATTAACTTGATTGCATTTCTCATTGGGCTATTTATTCCTAATGGAACCCTTGGACTTATAGCATCCTAATTTTCTAACTAGGGTTGTAGCTTAGCTGGTAATAATAATAGCAATAATAATAATATTTTAATAACGGGATTAGTTCTATAAATCCAAATTTCTCTTCAACCACCTTCACGCTTCTACAAATGCACAAATATTGTTCTCACCCATTCTTCCGAATGTTTCATCCATGCATAATTTGCACAATTACTCATCATCTTATATGAACTTTCTATTCCATATAACATCTCAACTGGAATGCCTTGAACTTTCGTGCCTTTCCATTTCCAAACCTTTCTATTTCCATACGAGTGTTCTTAACAGTAAATTTATTCATTTAACCTTTTCTATTCAATTGCAGGCATTGACGTGTCTAGATATTGTATGCTCTCTCTCTCTCTCTCTCTCTCTCTCTCTCTCTCTCTCTCTCTCTCTCTCTCATTCAGAAATTTAGGAAATATTCAATCTACAAAGAAAAATTATTTTTAAATTGGACTTGGCCTCTTTATTTTTTCCCCCACCAAAAAAAGGGGGTTGGGGATCCGAGGAGTTTTCTTCTCCAGATTTATTTTTAAGAGGGAAGGGGAGGAAAGGAAAGGATATTGTTTTCTAGTACAAGTAAACAATTTCCTCAAATATATTCGCATTTAAAACAATTACACAGTCATCCTATGGGCATAATATTTCGTCAAAGTGGGGGTTAAATTCTAAAAATGATTTTCTTTATATATCTTTAATAATAATAATAATAATAATAATAATAATAATAATAATAATAATAATAATCTATCTACCACGGGAATTTCCCCAATCTTGGGCAATAACCGATATAAAAAACACAAAAGGAGATTTTTCTTCTCACAGTTCCTCCCTGCCTGACGAGGGATTCAATCAAGTTTGGTTGATAATGATGACAATAATAACATTCTTTTTTTTACTCTACCTCTTCTATAGACTTATTGTACCTTTAGATTAAGTGTTATAGCTTAAATCCTGTTCAGAATAAACCGGTTTGCAACCTTTTTAATGAATAGTTCAACTCCCATTTCATTTTATTCAATTGATATTATATTCAAAGCATGTTCCTCGTACTATAAATTTATATTTTGTCTTTGTTTCATTCAAGCGAGATCTGGTGGATCTTTTATGGTGACTAAATTCAAATAAAGTCTAAATAAAATACTGGCGAACATTTACACGGCTTCTGAGCTCTCCCAAAAGGTCCAACTACATCATTCTGATTAATACACACCAGAAATCCTATCTCTTCCATGGTAGGCAAATTTCATAAAATCACGAGTATTGGACAAATTTTTTGTGCCTTTTTAATTATTTTTTTTTTTTAAATCTCTGCTATGAAAAAAGAAACTTCTTTATAACTGTATCTAATAAATAAAAATTGTTTTGAATTCCTCTAAGGTAACCTGACAGCATATCATTAGTTATCCCTCATGCAAGAATAGATATGAAACAACACAGGAAGCGCGTAGGTAGTTGGATGTTATTGAAAGCACAACAATATGCTGAAACCATTGATTAACTAGCCATATGATGCATCTCTCTCTCTCTCTCTCTCTCTCTCTCTCTCTCTCTCTCTCTCTCTCTCTCTCATAAGGAAAAGACTGCTATGATCTAATCAATTCTTGGAATGCAAAGCGAAATCCAGGTATTTATAACATTATAACCCTGCTACTGTGGTATGACAGTATGTGAGGCACCTCAATGTGTTATAACTGTGTTAGAGAGAGAGAGAGAGAGAGAGAGAGAGAGAGAGAGAGAGAGAGACCGGGTTATTCAGGATATTAGGTTTTCTTCTCGTTTCCTTCTTTAGGATTATAATATTGCTTTGCCGTTCATATTATATATGCAA
>NC_090744.1:125266751-125279251 GCF_036898095.1 Palaemon carinicauda | reverse complement strand
CCTCGTCTACATTCAGTTGATCTGATATACGATCTCTCTCTCTCTCTCTCTCTCTCTCTCTCTCTCTCTCTCTCTCTCTAAATACTTCAACGTTTATATAACTAACGAATCCTCGTCTACATTCAGTCGACCTGATATACGACCTCGAAAACCAATTCTCGCTCTCTCGCTCTCTCTCTCTCTCTCTCTCTCTCTCTCTCTCTCTCTAAATAATTCAACGTTTATGCAATTAACGAATCCTCATCTACATTCAGTCGACCTAACATACGACCTGGGAAAACCAATTCTCTCTCTCTCTCTCTCTCTCTCTCTCTCTCTCTCTCTCTCTCAGACAAAATTACACTGCCAAACCACACGCCAAACCTAAAAACGCATCCACCTGAGACTTCAGAATCAGGAATGAAACATTATCGCCAACTAGTTAGTTTGATTTTGTTCTTCCGGATCTACTGCAGTTGAGTGATTCAATTACCGTGTTCTCATGTTGTAGGAAAAATACGAAAGTTCCGAATGACTGGATGCAATTGATGGGGAATCTATTTTTTTTCTTCTTTGATAACCCCTGGTAAATAGGATGATCAAAATCTCTTAATTTTGCAGGAAATTTGAGATTATTACCAATAATTATTATTATCAATAAGATAATTAAGATAAGTTCCATATCATTATCATTATTATTATTATTATTATTATTATTATTAGTATTATTATTATTATTATTATTATTATTATTATTACTTGTTAAGCTACAACCCTACTTGGAAAAGCAGGATGCTATAAGCCCAAGGGGCTCCAACAGGGAAAATAGCCCAGCGAGGAAAGGGAATAAGGAAAAATAGAATTACTTTAAGAACAGTAACAACATTAAAATAAATAAATCAGAAATTTAATTGTATTCATTTCAATAGCAGTGAGTGTAAACACTATATTAATAGTCCTACATATAGTTTATAAATGTAATGTTTTTAAAATAAAGAGATATGTCTGTTTTTGGTCAAAACATTTATCTGATTCTGACTATTTCTATTATTTTAAGCTTTAAATGTTTATAACAAACACATATTTGATAGATAAAAATTTAAATATCTATTCTATTTATGAATAAGATTTAATATGATTTATTTCTCGGTTTTTAGGGCCACGATCTTTGAGCTGATAAATCTCAATTTGTTATAAAGAATATTAATTAAAAAAAAAGATATAACATATCTAGCATCGACTATATTTTGAAAAGTTAATGAAACTACGTAGTGACAGGGCAGATGAAAAATTCTAATTTTCAGAGGAAGTTTAAAGAAAGATATTGAGTAATAAGAAATGCAATAAGAAATAAGAAAAGTAATAAGTAATAAGAAAAAGATAAAATCTTTATTATTGATAAAAATCACAATTCTTAATGAAACATTTTCAACTTATCTATTCACAACCCCATTCTTTTAGCTAAACCGCATTGAAAGTGAGGATAACATCTCCAAATTGCAACAAATATTTGCGTGAGAATGATATTTCATATGTAAGTATTCACGCAATTTATCAAAATATAAATATAAAAATGTCTGGAACTAAGCCAACGTAGCTATGTATCATGATCTAGCCAATATATATGAGGTTTGTAAAAGCTAAAACATACCATTATTATTATTATTATTATTATTATTATTATTATTATTATTTTATTATTATTATTGTTGTTGTTGTTGTTGTTGGTAGGGAGGCTACAACCCTAGTTGGAACAGCAACATGTAATAAGTCCAAGGGCTTCAAGATGGAAAAAATAGCCAAGTAAAGAAGAGGAAACAAGAAAATAAAAAAAACAAGAGAATTAATGAACAATTTTGAAATGTATCTTTCATATATAAACTATACCTACTCCAAAAAAAAAGAAACAGGAGAAATAAGATAGAATAGTGTTCCCGGGTGTACCCTCAAGCAAGAGACCTCCACATAGCACACTAAGCGAAAGGAAAATATCTTCGTGAAAAGAGAACCAAGCAGATGGAAGTGCTCTAAAACCTAGTAAAGATAGTAAAGATAAGAGAGACAACACGGGCACCTCATATGGAGGCAAGATACCCCAGCGCCACCTGGCATATTTACATCGTTCACTCTCTACGAAAAGGGATGAAGGTGAGAATAGCCCTATTTCCTGGCGGTAAGTGCAACATGAGAGGAATTACGGCTATTTTATAACGTCTAGAAAATTACCTGCAGTCTATGAATGGATGTGATAAGGATATACACACGCGTTAAAAAAATTTCGGATAATATACGTTATCAAAAGGAAAAAAAAAAAAATTACCTAAACTTGGACATAATGGTAGTTTTTTCACGGTAAATGACACGAGAATTACATAATCTATGTATTGTATTACTGCCTACTTTAAACTTAGCCAAAAATAAATTGTATTTCTTTACTATAATAATCCTCTTTTCAAAAGTTTATCTTCGGTATATTAAAATATAAAGACAAAAACCATTATTTTCTGTTTGATATAAAGTCTGGATTTAGTTTATTTTCCAGAAATAAAAGCATTTCAGCATCATGAGAAGAATATCCGATTTTTTCTTCTGCATATGATAATATATTTGTCATTTTGTCTCGCTTTCATTGAAAAGGTCATATGTTTTAAAGAGGAATATTTACTTTTGTTTTATCGTTAATTCTAATTGTTGGAGTTAAAGATATCTTGCCATTATTTTTCAAACGATATATACTGTATATCTTTATATATATATATATATATATATACATATATATGTATAGATATATATATATATATATATATTTATATATATATATATATATATAGAGAGAGAGAGAGAGAGAGAGAGAGAGAGAGAGAGAGAGAGGGTGTTCCAAAAGTAGGTGGGCAGTATTTTGAGATTACATATACATAAAATTATATTTACCGACAATTATTACTCTGACAATTAAATTTCATTGATAATCAAAATACAAAAGCCGAACATAAACGTATTCCACATAATGTCCACCTTCTTTTGGATCATCCTGGATATATATATATATATATATATATATATATAGACATATATATATATGTGTGTGTATATATATACATATACACACACATGCATAAACAGAGTTTTCCCTAGTTGCACATGGACTCTGAAGGGCTTCTCAGGCTCCAGCCTCGGACTAAACAGAGAGAGAGAGAGAGAGAGAGAGAGAGAGAGAGAGAGAGAGATATTTGTAGCATGAACATCATATCATATTACTTTAACAAATTGAACCTAATTACCTATTACTGGAATGACATCGTTTCAACCCCTCTGTTCAAAGTTCATCGGACTTTATAAAGGAACATTTCATAAATTTTTGAACGCTCTCATATCCCATAATATAGTTAATAACCATATTCCATACTCCTCCGCTTCCTGATAGTTCAAACGTCATTGAGCAAATAGGAGGAAATTTCCTGGTAATTATACTGTACATTGCACTCTTAGGTTAGAGTTCTCTTGCTTGAGGGTACACTCGGGCACGATATTCTATCTAATTTCTCTTCCTCTTGTTTTGTAAAAGTTTTTATAGTTTATATAGGAGATATTTATTTCAATGTTGTTACTGTTCTTAAAGTATTTCATTTTTCTTCGTTTCTTTTCCTAACTGGGCTATTTTCCCTGTTGTAGCTTTTTGGCTTATAGCATCCTGCTTTTCCAACTAGGGTTGTAGCTTAGCAAGTAATGGCAATAATAATAATTGCAATCTATTTGATTACCCACACATTTTGTAAATGGCAAAGTGAAGCAGTAAATTCATTCGTTTGCCTTCAGAATAAATAATATTAGGGTGTGCTTTGCAGACGCCAAATGTGATGGTAAAAATACATTGCAAGAATATAATATAAACATATTATCAAAATTGAAACCCATTTCACGTCATAAATTTTGTACAATAGGCCAAGTTGAAGAGAAGTTCATTCATTTGCCTTCAGAATGTATAATATTATGGTGTGCTTCGCTGACTCCTAATGTCTCTCCTTTCATCTGCGATTACAATAAACGTTTGTCAAGAGATTAAAGGCTCACTTGCCGCCAGTCAAGGTTGAATTGCTAATTGAAATATAATCAGTAAGTGAAGACGCATTGATGAAACTCGAGACAATTTGCCACTTGCAGTGACGCATGAAATTATAGAGGAACATATTCAGTAAAAAAAAAAAGAAAAGAAAAGAACAGTAGTAGAGTTCAAATGTTTATCTATTTATCAATTAAATTACACACCTAATTATATATATATATATATATATATATATTTATATATGTTTATTTATATATATATTTTTCATATATATATGTGTATATATATATATATATATATATACATATATATATATATTTGGAAAGGATTAGAAATGAAACTATAAATGAGATTACCCAAGTGCCATATGTGGATGAAATCATGGTGAGGGGTAAATGGAGATGGTTTGGCCATGCTCTTCGCACTTCCCATGAGAGAGTAGTCCACCAAAACTTCCAACTAGGCCCACAAGGCACTAGACGTGTTGGAAGACTCAGGCCTACATGGCTGAGGATTATGAAACGTGAAGTAGGAGATGATGAATGGAGAAGTATAGATTTAAAAGCTCATGATAGAGACGACTGGCAAAATCTAACCGAGGCCCTTCGCGTCAATAGGCATAGAAGATGATGATGATGAGGATAATATATATATATATATATATATATGTATATACTGTATATAACAACAACGTAGCCGTTTCAAGCCCATTATAGGATAAAGCCCTGGGACATGTCTTTATTCATGTCTGCTATATGGGAAATTTTCATCACCACGCTGATCATTACGGATTGGTGATTGTGGACGACTTTTGGTCTGGCCGCAGTAAACCAACCTAGTATATGGTGGACCTGACTAAAACATCTTAGCTGATATTGACGACGCATAAACCCTTTCACGACGATAAGGTATCCACATTCAGAAACATATATAAATATATAAATATATATATATATATATATATATATATATACTTATATTTATATATATGTATATATACATATATATATATAAATTTTTATATATAAATATATATATATAAATATATGTATGTATATATATATATATATATATACTTTCGATCCATGACTCTTTTATAAGACCACCATTAGGTTTCCAATTAACATATACCCATAAACACAAAATTGGAGCTTCCTTTTCCATTCTTTCTATTCCTATTGTTGTCCATAATCATTTAAAGATGAAGGAATAATAATAATTACTATCCAGTTATACGAAATACAATATGTAGAAGTTAAATATTTGCTGTAACCCAATGCCTTACTGAAATATATAACATAAGTGATATTCTAATTTTCATTAAAAATAAATAATTTCAAATTCGCTATAGCCGTACATAACTTCCCACCATGGACTCTTCTCTATGTGTTTTGAATAGCATATTCAAATGTTAGTATATAATATCTATTTCTAGATATAAAATAAAAAAAATTTACACTAATATATGTGGGTTTTCCCCTTTGCAGATAATAATAATAAATAATAATAATAATAATAATAATAATAATAATAATAATAATAATAATATTAATAGCTATATTAATAATAATAATAATAATAATAATAATAATAATAATAATAATAATAATAATAATAATATACAACCCATTCCGAAATTTAATCAATTATATAATTTTCATGTCATTTGTCTATTTCTGTATTTGTTATCATTTTTTTCCCTTAAATTATTTTAATCGATCACTTTCTTTCTTCGTCTTTTTATGACTTATTTTATTCGATCACTTTCATTCTTCATCTTTTTATGACTCAATATATAAATTACAATCTGCTGAGCCGTAATTTTTTTCCCCTCACAAGAAATCAATCATCTTTGATTACACGTCATTCACATTACAGATTTGATCAAATATTTCGTATACACTGTTAACAAAAAATACCGTGATTTTAATTGGAAATTCTCCGTAGAAATATACTGTTCTCAACCGTATTGTAGAAGAAATAAAAGCGACTGTAATTTTTACCCTATTTTGTTATTATCTTTTGCGTGTTGGTGACAGTAATATCACCCCTTTATGTCAGTATATCCGTTTTTAAAACGGTAAAAATCCAGGAATAAATGTTTCCCGACATTTACTGTTTTTAATACAATCTTTTAAGTGTAGATGACATAGAAAATAAAAAAAAAAAATTTAACAGTGTAGGTGACACAGGAAATACAAAACTTTTAAGTGTAGATGACACAGAAAATACAAACAATTTTTAACAGTGTAGATAACACCAAATACAAAGAAAAAAAATCACTGTGTGCATGACACAGATAATTATAATTCAATAGATTCTATTAGCGTAACGAATTGAATATACTTCCCAATTTTGTTAGAATTCCCTCTCGAGAAGCCGTGATAATATCAGCAGCATCGTTAACGACATCAATGCATGAAATATTATTTCCATAACAGCGAATATACTATGCAGTTCCAGGCTCCTTTGTCACCTTCATAATCACCAAGTCCGCTATGATGTAGTTTTCATTATTACACTGAGAAAACACACCAATGTGTTATGTCTTATCCATAGGAATTCCCTAATCGGGTAGTTAGATCGGTAGAACTTCAAAAGTTCAAACTTGCAGCAAATTGCTTTATGTTGAACAGGCTGATGTAAGTATTTTTATAGTTTATGTTATCTGTTTTGATATTGTTACAGTTTTCGAGTTTTTAAAAATATTTCATTTTAATTGTTCATTATTTCTCATATCGTTTATTCATTCCTTATTTCCTTTTCTCTTGCTATTTTTGGAATCAATTACTTACATATTTTAAGCATTTCTCGGGAACTAATTACCGAGGGATTGTATACAATTAGTGTATATATATATATATATATATATATAAGTATATATTGGGACCAATAACTTACATATTTTAAGCTTTTCTCGGGAACTAATCACCAAAAGATTGTGTATATATATATACATATATATATATATATATATATATATGTATATATATACACACAGTTATATATATGTGTGTGTATATATATATATATATATATATATTATATTGCGTACTTATTTTGGAATCAATAGCTTAATAACTTACATATTTTAAGCATTTCTCGGTAACAAAATTGCCAAGGGATTGTATATAATCAGTAAACATGTTTATCTTATTTCCATGGCAGAGGAATGAGCAAAGTTGGAAGTGTGATCTTTGGCAAATTACTGATATTGACAATGATAATGTCACAAAATAGAACTTCCATTCCCTTAGCGCATTAAGAATGAACAATCCTTTTAAATCATTTATGAGATTTAGTTGTTGATTTACAATTTTGATGGAATAATACAAATGTTTCCTGGAGGAGACATAAAAATAGAAATGCAAGAGTAGAGAATATATCCAGAAAATTGCCTCTATACCTTAGGCTTCCACTGTCTTGGGTTAGAGTTCTCTTGCTTGAGGGTATACTAAAAAACACAATTTTATCTTATTTCTCTTCCTCTTGATTTTTATTTACTTTGAAATTTATATTTGATGTATGAAAGATTTATTTTATTTTTGTTACTATTCCTAAAATATTGTATTTCAATTGTTAGTTATTTTCTTGTAGTTTATTTATTTCTTTATTTTCTATCCTCAAGGGGGTACTTTTCCCTTTTGAAGTCCTTTGGGATTATAGCATCTTGCTTTTCCAACTAGAGCTGTAGCTTAGTCAATAATAATAATAATAATAATAATAATAATAATAATAATAATAATAATAATAATAATAATAATAATAATCATAAAAAAACAACATAATAATAATAATAATGGTAAAAGTAACAACAACAACAACAACAACAACAACAATAATAATAATAATAATAATAATAATAATAATAATAATAATAACAATAATAATAATAATGATAAAATCCTTCAAATAACATAAACTGAATTTCATACGTAACAAGAACACTCCTTTAAAAATGCAGACGAAATTGGATATGAATAAAATGAAATATTAAAGGATGGTTGAAATTCACAAGGAAACTGAGGACTTGAAACTGCTTTCAATATTGCACTGAATATATAATGATCTGTTCGCTCTAAGCAATGACACCGTAACGAATCTCAAAATCATTTCTGGGACATTTGATATTCTGCGTTACTTATCGTTGGAAAATAAACGGAAATTGGTCTTGTATAATATTACTTACATAACTATGCATTATGGATATTTCATTTGAAACTCGTTTTAGTGTAAATCACTATTCTGGTGTATTTCACTTACATCATATTTGAGATTATTTAAAGTATATGATTTCGGTGAAATGTAATAGATTTCATTAAAGGAAAATCTTGGTGTTTTTATTCAATTTGAGTGCATCACGAATTGTAAAGGAAAATCATATTAATAAGATAATTGATAGATCAGTTATGATACAAAAAATAGGACACTTCACACTGAAAAGTAATCGATATATATTGAGGATATATTGAAGTAATAATTGATATATATATATATATATATATATATACATATATATTTATATATATATATATATGTATATATATGTATATATATAATCATATGTATATATATATATAATATATATATATATATATATATATACATATATATATATATATATATATATATGTGTGTGTGTGTGTGTGTGTGTGTTTGTGGTGTGTGTGTAATTACAGTGCATCTGGTTTTCTAAAGAAAAAATAATATTAACAAGATAATTGTCAGATCAATTATGATACGAAAAAAAAGACATTTCACACTAAAACGTATTCGAAATGTATTAAGGATATGAATAATCAAACGTCATAAATACTTTGAAAAGTTAATGAAAAATGGATAACCATGAAAATAATGTGTGATATCCCTATATTGAATCTTTCAACTAAATCAAGATTCTCAAAATATAAAAAATGAAAATAATGAAAACTTATAGGAAATTGCTAAAATATCTTATTCCGTCAAAACTCCAATACGAAAATTAGCATCTTTATGTAAGGCTACGCAATCCGAGTCGGTCATGAATCCAGTAACTATCTCCTACGGCAACTCCACCCGGTATAATTCACTTCATATTTCTTCTTTTCCAAATATGAGCTGCTTCGTTATCCTGATCCAGTTTCTAATTTGCATATCACCTAAGGCCCCGGTCAGAAAAATCCACCTTAAAATGGCTAGTTGGCTACTTGGGGAAACGTTCACGGTTGTCAGGTTGCAATTTTCTCAAGGAATTTTTTCAAAAGGAATTCCCTGGCTCTTTACTTATACTTAAAAAACAGGTAAAAAAAAATTGGGTTATGAGACCAACGTACACTTAATTAATACCGATTTGGATTTTGTACCTTATTTAGTTTTATTGCATGGGCAAAATGTAAGATATGCTGATCCAACTTATTTTTCAATTCTTTACTTCTTTTTTTTTCTTAAGAATAGATATATTATATATAGACATTTAAAATATTCCCCTTCGTAACCTTACATTCCCGAATCAAGAATGACGAAACCAATATATAAACGAATCATGATGGCTAAATTTGCTTTGCATCTAATCGATATTCAAAACACGAATATCTAATTTAAATAAAATATAAAAAAAAAAATTATAAGAAATTATAATGTCTTTAGTTGATGTACATAAAATGATACGGAATATTCTTTTGGTTTCTCTGTAATTGATATCTTCAGAGGAAAATGGAACAAGGATTTAAAGCTCCATAAGTTTCTCTGTGGTGACGCACATTTACATTAATAGTCTGTTTACATTAAACTTTGAGATGAAATCTCAACAAAATACACATCCCAGCACACAGACAAATAGATTTAGTAAAAGTGTTCTTTGCGATCTTTATTCCCACATAAAAAATATAAAATATATTCTTACAATTCTGGTCATATCTTTCTTCCAAGATTATTATTATTATTATTATTATTATTATTATTATTATTATTATTATTATTATTATTATTATTATTATTATTATTATTATTATTATTATTATTATTATTATCATGTTAGTTTATTTTCTTTTTTTGTAAATATTGTCATGCACAAACTACTGAATAAATTTTAACGAAATATAGTGGATATGTGGGTTAAGACGAAAGGACAAATCCATTAGAATCTGAGGACAATACATAGAAGTATAAATAAGCAATGGAGTAAAGCGCAAAATATAACTGCTTGGCATAGCAAAGACATTGCTGAGTGCCCCTCTAGTTAATACTCCGATTGTCAGTTTGAATGTTAAGCACAATACTAGGTAGATACATCTGATATGAATAAGACAAATAAAAAAAAACATTAATGGGTTCTTTTGCTTTAAGTCATATCCATTAGTTTCTATATCATGTGAAAGAGAAGATTAATTGTTTATGAATTCAATCAATTTTTCAATCAACAAATATAGCAGTTTTGTAACAGTGAACGGATAGATAATCAAAACCAACTGAAACGAATGAAGTAGTTCTGACATATTCATTTATCAAATAAATATTAATCTCTCTCTCTCTCTCTCTCTCTCTCTCTCTCTCTCTCTCTCCTTTGCGCAGTGCTCTAATGTTATCTGGATGTTGTTTCAGTATTACGTGAAGATACCACAAAAGTCACGTGCTCTGATATGATGATAATTAGAAACACAATGCTTGAGATCTCTCTCTCTCTCTCTCTCTCTCTCTGGCTGATAATGGCTACACAACTACATAGAAAGGTACGTACTCTCTCTCTCTCTCTCTCTCTCTCTCTCTCTCTCTCTCTCTCTCTGGCTGATAATGGCTACACAACTACATAGAAAGGTACGTACTCTCTCTCTCTCTCTCTCTCTCTCTCTCTCTCTCTCTGGCTGATAATGGCTACACAACTACATAGAAAGGTACGTACTCTCTCTCTCTCTCTCTCTCTCTCTCTCTCTCTCTCTCTGGCTGATAATGGCTACACAACTACATAGAAAGGTACGTACTCTCTCTCTCTCTCTCTCTCTCTCTCTCTCTCTCTCTCTCTCTCTCTCTGCCCGAGAATGGCTACACAACTACACAGAAAGGTCCTCACACAATGGAACTTGGGAAGGGACTCAGCCAATCAACTTTTGTAAGCCTCACACTGAGACCCCAATCTCCTGATAGCAGACTTGGCTCTCATCCGGCAAATGTAAATAGTGTGTCGGGTTTTTTATCCGGCGTCTTCTCTTACTGATTGCAATCCTTTTAACGGGGCTGATGATTGTGCAATATCCTTTGCTCCACTATTATCATTACGGAATCACGCTGGAATCCTAGCCCTTTAAGATGGGGAAATATCCTTCTCTGAAACGAGTAAGGACATTGAATTATAAATTAATGAATCCGGCATATCTAGTACAGTTTTTCGGGTACCGCTGCACCTGATATTTTAGAGAGCGAGGGATTTTATTAATATATTTTGAATACATTTTCTGATTATAATGTTATTTGTAAATAACTTTTATATCATATTTATTCTTAATATCTTGAAGAGCAACAAATATTTCCATATTTATAATGGGGTCTTTTTTTTCTTTATTTACACATCTAAAATATATTGCAAGGAAATATATTTGCATCTGCCTTTTCATCAATGATTGGTTCGCAGCCCATGGGTATAAAAAAAAAATAATATCCCCGCAAATCAGTATAAATTGTAATCATCAACACCAATTGATATTTCCATGAGTAGAGAGTTAAAGGTTATTGTAAATATTACCAATAAAATAAAAATGATAGTGATAATTAAGAAAGAACGTATTTTATAAATAATTTTGGAAATGTCTGGCTTATAGCATTTAGCTTTTCCAACTAGGGTTGAAGAATAGCTGGTAATAACACACACACACACACACACACATATACATATATATATATATATATATATAAATATATATATATATATATATATATATAAATACATATATATATGTGTATATATATATAAATATTTATAAATATATATATATGTGTGTGTATATGTATGTATATATATATATATATATATATATGTATATATATTACAAATGTTATTAGATAAACCTTCCTGAATTTAAAAAAGAAAAAAAAAGAATTATTTCTAATTCATATACACACGTATTTTCAAAACTATACATACTTGCATATACTGTGTATATACCTATGTTTGTATATTAGATCTTGAGTAACATATCGGTACAATAGTTGTTGAACCACTAGAGAGAGAGAGAGAGAGAGAGAGAGAGGAGAGAGAGAGAGAGAGAGAGAGAGAGAGAAATAATTTTCTTCTTTTCATGTGATTTAAATGCTTAAATATTTATATCATACACTTATTGACTATTACTTTATAACGGCATACAGATACATTACTTATTCTTAAGTAATACTGATTTGGAAAATCTAAGAATGCCTGAACTATTTTATCTATTCGAAACATTCAAAGTTAAAGAAAATATCTTAAATGAAAAATATTAAAGCCTTTTCT
>NC_090744.1:125257438-125259938 GCF_036898095.1 Palaemon carinicauda | reverse complement strand
CAAATGTAGTTTGTTTTATCCTATTAACTTTGTAGGATCTAGTCTATTTGTCAATTAAAATAATCGGAGTTTTAGAATTTATCAATACAAAATCATCATCATCTCCTCCCACGCTTATTGACGCAAAAGAACTCGGTTAGATTTCGCCACCCATCTCTATCGCCATCATTTAAATCAATACTTCACTCATGAACTATTTTACGCTTCATAGTCCTCAGCCATGTAGGGCTGGGTCTTCCAACACTTCTATTGCCTTGCAGAGCTCAGTCAAAGGTTTGGTGAACTAATCACTCTTGGGGAGTGCGAAGAGCATGCCCAAACCATCTCTATCTACCACTTATCATGATCTCATCCATATATGTCACTCGAGTAATCTCTCTTCAAGTTTAATTTTTAATCCTGTCCTGCCATTCAACTCCCAATATTCTTCTGAGGACTTTGTTCTCAAATCTACTAATCTACGGCATTGGATATTGTTTCATTGTCATACTACGACTTATTTCCATACAATACTAATTTATTTAATTGGAAAAGTTTTTAACTTTTGTTTTTCCTGAAGTTTTTTGGGGTTAATAAATTGGTGATCATAAATGCAATGTATTAATTTCACGTACTTTTCCTTGGTTTCGGCTTATCTTTATGATATGAAACTTGAATAAATAAACTCTTTCTGAAAGCATTTTGACTTTCCATTTGTATACTATTCCCATTTTCATATTTTCCATTTGAGTAATAATAATGATGATGATAATAATAATAATAATATCTAATAATAATAATAATAATAATAATAATAATAATAATAATAATAATAGAATGTTAGTAATAATTTAAATGATAATGATAATTTCAACAACCTTAATTATAACAACAATAATAATAATTATAATAATAATAATAGATCTTTTTTTTTTTTTAGACTTTATTTATTCTTACATATAAACTACATATAAGAAGCCAATAAAGGAACTAAGTCCTGCTATGGCAAACATATTGGACAGAACAAATAATAATAATAATAATAATAATAATAATAATAATAATAATAATAATAATAATAATAATAATAATAATAATGTTAGTAATAATTTTAATGATGATAATTTCGACAATTTTAATTATAATAACGAAAAAATAATAATAATAATAATAATAATAATAATAATAATAATAATAATAATAATAATAATAATGTTAGTTATATTTTTAATGATAATGATAATTTCAACAATTTTAATTAAAATAACAACAATAATAATAATAATAATAATAATAATAATAATAATTATTATTATTATTATTATTAACAACAATAATAATAATAATAATAATAATAATAATAATAATTATGATAATGATAATAACAATAATAATAATAATAATAATAATAATAATAATAATAATAATTATTGTAGGAGTAATTTACATTATTATATAAATTGTTTTAGGTCTGGCATGTACGTTACACCAACAGCGAAAATTAATTTGTCTAAAAGGCCAGAATAGTTACCAGACAAAACCTGTCAATCATCAATCATCTTTACCACACCATAAACGTTCACTGAACTGTACCATATATCTCGCCTTGTCTCCTTTATATCCCTTAATCTTTTATTTACCTTTGGTATTAACCCTTTAAGGACCAAATAGCCCGAACGGGATCTTTAAAAACAGCTACTTTTGGGTAGTCGTGGTGAACATGTTTATGCTTGTCTGAAATTGACGCTTTGGCAACTCATAGAGACACTCCTCTGCTCTTAGAATCAGCCAATCAGAAGCCTCCTGTCATTCTCGCCAAGTCTGTAGCTCCTTCCAAAGACACCTCACTTGTGCTCAAGTCGGAAAAGTGACAAAATGCGTCGCAGTAACGTCCACATATCCTCCCCCCCTCACCTCCCTAATCATGGTAAGTACACAGTGATTGTAGGATAGTGAAGCCTAGTGATATGCTTACCCTTTGATGTGGGTTTCAAGGGCTGTAGTGTTACTGACGTGTCGTAGTGACTATCGGAAAAAGTATAGATCCCATATGGGCTACCTCGGTCGAGTTTAGGCGGACCACGCTCATCCCATATGGGATCTATTGGACCTTAACGGTTCTACCGGGCACTACTTTACGACGCACATCATTTTTGCAATTTTTTTCTAGTGATTGTCTTAGACATATGTGAATAGTTTTAACAATATTTATAGAAATAATAGTGATTATTTAGAGATGTTAGGCTCATGTGCATACAAATTATTACCTTACAAGGTATTGAATGATAAGTTCTTGTTAGGCAAAGTTACATTTTTTTTATTACATGATTTTAATTTTTTTTTTCTTGCAGTTTCCTGGCCATATCTTTTATGGGCATCGCAACGCTGCATTGGAGACTCAGGATCATACACCATGGGTTGCCCCTAATGACGCAGAAGGAAGTGATGTCAACGTGAGCCCTTTGGATGTCAACAGTGATGACGACGACCCTACGTACGTTCCTGACGAAGGCCTTACACA
>NC_090744.1:125244938-125252438 GCF_036898095.1 Palaemon carinicauda | reverse complement strand
TTGGAAAGATATCAATTCACTAAACCCAAAGTCAAAAAAATTATCCCAAACAGTAGGGGATGCAGTTGGTGAAGAATCCATCGCAAGAATGTGGGGGGATCACTTTAGTACCATCCTAAATTGTATAAATGACCAAGATACCCGAAATGAAGTGGATACTCTCATCAATGTCAATATGGATTTTCAATATAGTGACCGTATCTCCCCGAGTGACGTGTGCGAGGCTATCAAGAAATTACCTAGTAACAAGGCACCCGGCTGCGATGGCCTTCCTGCCGAGGCTTTCAAATTCTGCCACCCTATAATTTATATCCTATTTTCTGCACTATTTAATGCCTGTATTTTACACCAATATCTCCCCGAAACCCTTCTACTTGTCCACTTAATACCTCTGATAAAAAACAAACTGAAGGATGCCAGTGACCCAGGAAACTACCGCCCCATCGCCATTACAACAATTTCATCGAAAACATTTGAATCTCTTCTGTTCCGTCGCCTTGCACCATTTCTCCACACCGCAGACAATCAATTTGGTTTTAAGACTAACCACTCGACTGACACCAGTATATATATTTTAAAGGAGTTATTGAATTTCTATATATCCTCGGCCTCCCCTGTCTACTTATGTTTTGTAGACGTGCAGAAGGCATTTGACAGAGTAAACTATCTGAAACTCTTTTTGAAACTACGCAAAAGGGGAACTCCTCTATATCTCATCGGTATATTATACTGTTGGTTCACAACACAACAGTTCTGTGTCAAATGGGGCAATGTCCTATCCCAGCAATCCAGTTCATCTAATGGTCTCAGGCAAGGAGGCATCCTCTCACCATATTTATTTAATGTTTACACAGACGATTTAAATATCAGACTGAATTCACTTCCCATTGGTTGTACGGTTAATGGCTTTACCATAAATAACCTTTGCTACGCTGACGATATGGTCCTCATCTCGCCCTCTGACCAAGGCCTACAACGTCTTATCGACACCTGCAACGCATACGCTAATGAACATGACATAATCTATAACGAATCGAAGACAGTGCATGTCTGTCCTTCATAGAGCGCTCCGTTTCGTAGAAGATCCACATACTTTCCTTCAAAACCATCAGCTAGCATTTGTCAATGATTTTCCTTACCTAGGTCACATCATTACGAAAGATTTAAAGGACACATCTGACATTGAAAACAGGCGACGTAAATTGTGTTGTCTAGGGAACATGGTAACAAGATTTGCCTTCTGCCGCCAAGATATCAAAAAACTCCTATTTCAAACCTACTGCTATAACGTATACGGCTGCTCGCTATGGGAAAACTATACGCGTGAATCGATAAGACGTATCACAGTCATTCACAATGATATCCTAAGGCACCTCACCAATACCCCGAGGCACCATTCAGCTTCAGCGATGTTTGTTGAAAATAGACTGGATAACCTAAAAACCATCATTCGTCGCTCTATAGTAAGTCTCACCTCCCGTCTACGATCTAGTGAAAATCCCCTAATTCAAAATGTGCTTGCAAGTGCAGCGAGAATAAAATCCAAAATGTGGGAAACCTGGAATACGGAAGCGTCAGTACAATGAATTGTATTCACTAATATTTGATAGTGTGGATATGCCAAATCTTCATCACTAAATAACTTTGGTGTGATACCCAGTAATGTTATGATAACGTGTTTTATTATGTTACATCTTTGTTGTCTGGATGTCCTGTATTTCCTTCACACCACCTGCTCAGTGACTAGATTATTTTTTCTCCCCAGTGTTCTTTCATTATTCAAGCAATTTTTGTTCCAACATATCTATCATTGTCATCTCCATTTTTTTCTTTTTTGCTCTCTCCCTCTCTTTTTGTTTGCTGATATGTAAGTTATCATCATTGTTAAGCGTTAATTCTATTGCGAGTTTGTTATCCAGACCTTAGAACTCTGTGGTCAACCTGCTAATTGATGTTTATAATATATCACTGATATTATTGCATATCTCCTTTTTTTTTTTTTTTTTTTTTTTTTTTTTTTTACCGATGTCAAAAGTGTAAGATCACTGTACCCTTATTGTAACTCTGTATATGGCTTTTGCTGAAATAAAGATTATTATTATCATTATCATTATTATAATGAAAAATCATGCAGAAACAAATTGGCACACCGTAAATCTAAAATCATAGTCCCAAATACTAGAAAATTACGCACTGCAAAAATTCAAAATTCGTTATAAGATCACACTAATAGAAATCAACATGTTAATAATATTCTAAAGGGAAATTCAATAAAAGAAAAAAAAAACAATATGAAAGAAACCTTTAGAGGCACCGAAAGCCAAATGCCAGGAATCTATACTCTTAGATCTGACGGGTAATCCTTTCAGAATTCCGGATTCTGGAATGATAGTTAAGGGAGGAGCTATTGGCCATCATGCACTCGAAACTCTTCAAAATCTCTTTCGACATCCAAATCTCTCTCTTCTTAAGTTAGTGTGTGTGTGTGCGACTGCATGTAACTGCCTTATACACTCCAGTACACTCGGGTACATTTTATCTTATTTCTCTTCCTATTGATTTTTCAAGTTTTTAATTCATATATGAAAAATCTATTTTAATCTCGTTACTATTATAATTGTTTATTGCTTCTCTTGTAGTTTATTACCTCCACCAAGGAGGTTATATTTTCTTGTAGGTTTATTTATTTATCTATGTATTTGTCAGTGTGTCTGTGGAGAGGATTACTTCAAAACTACTCAACGGATACTGACAAAATTTTTATGTATTTCCCTATTTCCTTTCCTCACTGGGATATTGTTCCATGTTAGAGCCCTTGGGCTTATAGGATCCTGCTTTTCCAACTAGGTTTGTAGCTTGGCTAATAATAATAATAATAATAATAATAATAATAATAATAATAATAATAATAATAATAATAATAATAATAATAATAATAATTTAATGTCATCTATGATAACGGAAAGAACATACATTTCTCATTGAAACATCTATTTTTTCTTTTCTTTCCCTTTAGTCATCAAATCAAATTAGAGGTCTTTCTTTGTTTTATTTTTTATGGGTCTTCAACTCAGAATAGTACTACGGTTTTCTCTCTCTCTCTCTCTCTCTCTCTCTCTCTCTCTCTCTCTCTCTCTCTCTCTCTCTCTCTCTCTCTCTCTCTCTCTCTCTCTCTCTCTCTCTCTATATATATATATATATTTATATATATGTATATATATATATATATATATATATATATATATACTGTATATATATACACATATATATATATATAAATACATTTATATATACATATATATGTATGTATATATATTTATATATACAATATATAAATAAATATATATATATATATATATATATACAAATATATATGTATGTATATGTATATATATAAACATATTTATATATATGCAATTATATATATGTATATATGTGTATATATATATATATATATATATATATATATATATATATATATATATATATATATATATATATATATATATTTACCGTCAGAGCTATGGGTAGAATGAAATCTTTTTTCCCTTTGAATAATAAGGGAAAATATTACTTTTATTCAGCCAATGAAGAAAAATAACCAATAAAAATGATTCAATAATCTCAACAACAACAAAAAACATAGATTCAACCAGAAGGTTAGTTGCATATCCGCATCCTTTTGTTTTAAAGGTTTAAAGGCCACTCATGAATGGCAGAGGCAAGGGACAGTAAGATTGCCCTATCAAGCAGGATGATGCCCCATTGACTGCCCATATATCCATATGATCAGCGCCCAAGCCCCCTCTCGATCCAAGATAGGACCAAGGAGGGCCAGGCAATGGCTGCTGATGACTCACCAGATAGATCAAGAGGCTCCCCCAAACGGCCCATCCTAAGCTCACAAGGATAGTGAGGTTGCAGCGACCAAAGAAACTAACGAGTTCAAGCAGGACTCGAACCTCAGTCTGGCGATCACCAATCAGGGACGTTACCACATCGGCCACCACAACCCCTGTCCAGGCGATACAATATATTCCAATAATTCAATTCTTTTTCCCGTATTTCAAACAATGATTCATAAATTCAGCTGATATTCAAATTTCACACTATTACAGAGTCGACATTTCCAGTTTGTCAAGCTTTCATTTGCATAATGAGGCCAAATTCCCTCTGTTGGTAGGGAAATTGATGACACCAGAATGCATTCTTTCATCAGATTTACATCTAATGCTAAGAGAAAACGCCACTGAATAATGGAAAAAAAAATGTACATAAAATTACTTCTTTAACAGAACGCAAATTTGGATGTAAATTTTTAGCCACTTGAATATATTTAATATTAATTTATTCATATAGAGGTATTTTTTTAATTAAACAAGGACAATGAATGTATACTAAATTACTAAAAGATATCTGATGTTAGGATTAAATTATGAAATTGTGATACAGGTGGATGCTTTTTGATAATTCACCTCTGGGAAGGGAAAATAGGAAGTAAACCAAATAAATTAACTCACTGTCTCTCTCTCTCTCTCTCTCTCTCTCTCTCTCTCTCTCTCTCTCTCTCTCTCTCTCTCTCTCTCTCTCTCTCTCTCTCTCAAGGTAAGGACGTTAATAATATTAATCATTAAATCTAATATTAATAATGATGGTAAAGGTAATAATGGTAATAATAATTTTCGCAATGCAAGCTTTATCATTTTTTTTGTTAGCCATACAAGACTCCTTCATGGGAGAGGGTAGTTATAAAAGGAGTAAGAGAATAATACTTCTTGTCATTCTACAGCATTCATTCGTTTATTTTCGTCCAAATTGTGAAAAATACATACACACAAACACACATACATACACATTGTTGACAGGCCCAATATCGTATCTTGCGCTCCTTAAAACGAATCGTTTTTATCTAGAAGATGACATACATTAGACTTTTTTATTTTCGCCCCATCAATTTCCAGTTTTTCTTGTAACTTTTTCTTGTAATTTGTCGACCTCAAAATGTTTTTTTCTTTTTTTAATCAACATCCTGTTCTCACCTCCTACCTTGATCGTTGTTTTATCCACAAGCGTGCCTCCCTTAACCCCTGTATAGATTTTGTGTGTGTGTGTGTGTGTCAGTGATCCCAAGATTAAAAAAAAAAAATATTTGTCAGTGTTCCCAAGATAAAAAAAAAAAAAGGGACAAAATTATCTCGGCTAGGGTGTTTGATAAACCTGTTGGAGCCCTTGGGTTTATAGCATGGTGCTTTTCCAACTAGGGCTGTAGCATAGCTAGTAATAATAATAATAATAATAATAATAATAATAATAATAATAATAATAATAATAATAATAATAAGAAGGAGAAGAAGAAGGAGAAGAAGAAGGAGAAGAAGACGAAGAAGGAGAAGAAGAAGAAGAAGAAAGTTTACGCAGCATTGTATAGAAAAATGATTTTAGTTGCTTGACAGCACTTCATAAGATTAATAAAAAATGCTTTTGACCACGTGTGCACAAGCTCAGGTACTCTGTTTTATAGGCAGTGTTGCCAACAGTTTCTCGTTTACTAAGCACAGCGTTACTGGCTACAATGTACAGCTGTTAGATGTCTCCTTAGCTTCCTTTGAAATATACTGGAATAAATTAAACCAATTTTACATGACTCTCTGGAGGATGAAGCAGGCAATTAATTTTCTTTTAAAATTGTAATTTATAATTCACATAATTGCTATGCATATCCTCACTGCGAAAAATTATGCCTTTTTTATCTTCCATCCACTTTTCTACCTTCATTCCGGTCTAATAATTTTGTTGGCCTTTCTATTGATCATTTACTCTAAAATATCTTTTTAATACATGAAAAAAACATGTTCGTTCCAAACCAGTTTTAATAAAACGCTGACTTTTCCCATTTTCTTTAATTTCAATACTTTCAGTTAGATAACGCCAAACTGGTCCACTTTTCCCGAAAGTACTAACATTGAACCCAAAACTGGTCCACTTTTCCTTAAAGTACTTACATTACAACCCTCTCGTAATTAGCGCTTTACCACGTTTATCCAAGAAATTTTTAATACATTCCCTACCTCTGTCTCAAAAAAAAAAAAAAAAAAAAAAAAAAAAAAAAAAAAAAGGGAGATGAAAATTAGCTTTTTGTTCAGCTAACAAATAGCAACCACTTTTTCCCCCGCTGTTGTTTTAAAATGTCTTTTTATTCTAGTTTTTTCGTTTGTCTCTTTCAACAGAAGTTCCCCCACACATCAATATAAATGGAAATGACCGAAGGGCTTTCTGCTCAGGGGACGCAAAGTCTATTTTAGAGTATCTTTTTTATTCGACTTTACTGTTATTCTAATGAAGGTTAATTCAAAGATGAATATAAAATATAATAATAATCTGAATCTGAATATTTTTTTTTTCCAAATGAAATTATGAAATTTTATTAATGAGTTTTTATATATTTAGTTTGAAAACGTTTTTCAAATCTGCTCTTCGTTTCTCAAATAACAGCCCCATATTTTGACTTCGATGCCAGTCAACATTTCGTTTCCCTATTCATTTACCAAACCTCGATTTATGCCCTGCAGTTCTCTCTCTCTCTCTCTCTCTCCTCTCTCTCTCTCTCTCTCTCTCTCTCTCTCTCTCTCTCTCTCTCTCTCTCTCTCTCAAATATATGCTAAAAAATGAAAGAATTTTCTTTTAACTTTCAGTTGGAATCCCGATTGCATGCCAATCTCATTGTGAAAGGAGCCATAAGTGTTAAGCCGTCTTTTTACAACCTTTGCAATAACCATTATTGGGATAATACTCTCTCTCTCTCTCTCTCTCTCTCTCTCTCTCTCTCTCTCTCTCTCTCTCTCTCTCTCTCTCTCAGTATTGGTCATAGTGTAGAGTAATGAATTCGTAATGGAAAATGAACCATACTTTTTCTCAAAAATCCTCAGTATGATTATACACATCATTTTGAATTAAGGCTTTATTCTTTATGTAAATAATTATACGGCATAAATATGTTTATAAAGATTCATTTTGAAAGTATTTTTATTTCATTAAAACTATCCTGAATCCAGAGACTTGTTTTTCATAATTTGTTAAATAAAGATTTTTTGGGGGGGATGTCATTAAATATTTCATCTCAAATCTTCATGGGCACAGCTGAACAGTTCAAAACTGTAAAATTATTATAAATTCACTGAAAGACTTCAGTCTTCTAAACTAAACCCTACTGGATAATAATAAATTTCTTGTCCTAGTTTTCAATTTCTTTATATTTTGTCTGAATGTAGGTTTAAAAGAGTCAATCAATTAAGACTGTAATCAAAATGAAAAAAATACAGAAGAAACTGCATGACTAATTTGATTGTGTGTTGCTGCCGGTGAATGTGTATGTGATCTTCCGGATTTCTACTTCAGAACATTGGCACGCATGTGTATATGGGCGTGTGTATGCATATACAGTCGGCCCTCTTTATTCGCGGGAGTTGGGTAACAAGAGATACCCGCGAAGATCGAGAATCC
>NC_090744.1:125237438-125239938 GCF_036898095.1 Palaemon carinicauda | reverse complement strand
GTGAAGATTCATCAAGATGATTTATTTGCTCTGAGGATTTGAGAAAGTACACTTTAGGGACAAAGATTTTCAATACTTATACCAACTTGATTTTTATGCTATGCATAAAAATACGTGGTAACACATTATACTTCACTGCAATGGCAAAAGATTTACAGGAAAATAAATTTTGACTATTACAAATTTGGATATAGCCTACAACCAGTCAAACTTATGTATTATGGAGTAAATGTTAGAAGTTCGTCCAAGACCTCCAGAAAGAGATTTGGCCCTTGAAAGTATAAAGATTTCTAAGTCGTTTACGAATGACAAATGCACGAGAAAGGACAATGCCCTAGAGACAGGACAATATCCTAGATATTGATTTTATATAATGATCTGCTCCCAAGCTCCTTATTCATCAAGCTAGGACCAGGGAGGGCCAGGAAATGACTGCTGATGACTCATCAGGTAGACCTTTAGGCTCCCACAAAACCCCCCATCCCTAGCTCACACGGATGCTATGACTGCATACACTAATAAAAATTGTCCTAGATGACACGACAATATCCTAGAAATTTTTTATATATAGGTATGATCAGCTCTCAAGCTCCTTCTCCATTAGGCTAGTACCAGGGAGGGCCAGGAAATGACTGCTGATGACTCATCAGGTAGACCTATGGGCTCCACAAAATCCCCCATCCCTAGCTCACAAGGATAGTCAGGTTGCAGACACTACTAGAAACTATTAAGCTTGAGCGGGTGTCGAATTCCTGTCCAACAGATTACCAGGCAGGGGACGTTTCCAATAGGCCACCAAATCCCTAAAGTAGAGGGATAAAAGTGAAAATAGCTAGGCCGAAGTAACGTTGCCAAAACCATTAAGTAATGATATAAGTTACTGCAGAATTCTTTTGCGTTTTCTAAGTGTTTGTAAGTGTTGTCAAGTGCATTTATAAAGGAATAATGAAAATGGACTGGTTTTCAACGCTTGCGTATATAAGTATCTCTGAGGGATTCGAAGCATAGAGCTACATAATTATGCACCTACAATAAAAAGTTACATGATGAAAAAACCCCTCCAACTGGAAATTAAAACTTGTAGATACAGTGTATTAAACGTTTGAAAATTCATGCCACCTACGACAATAATTACACACGGATAAACGTCTAATGAAAAACCCATCCAAAACAAAATTAAAACTTCGAAATACAGTGTATTACTCGTTTGAAAATTCATACCAACTACGAAAATAATTACACATGCTAAAACGTCCAACGAGCTTAGCAAGTTGAACGAATAATCCTCTTCAACAGACCGATTGAATTTCTATTTTTCCCAGAGAGACAATTGGTCGCCCCGACTTTCAGTTAGAGGCAGAATTCATTTCGTCATGAGACCCCCAAACTCCATTAATATTGCATGATAAAGTTCTCTTTCCCTCTCTCCGTTTCTCTGTGTTCTTCTTTCTCCATTGTCCCCTTCCATACCTCTTGCTCTTTACGATTCAATCTTTCCTTCGGACTATCCCTTTGCTCAGTTTGATCTCGACTATTTCTTTACTGTTGGATGATATATATATATATATATATATATATATATATATATATATATATATATATATATATATATATATATATATATATATATATATATATATATACACACACATACATATATATATATATATATATAAAATACACAAACACACAAACTCACATATAATATATATATATATATATATATAGTATATATATATATAGTATATATATATATATATATATAATGTATATATACATATATATGTATATATGTATATATACATACATATATATAATACACAAACACACTCGGATATATATATATATATATATATATATATATATATACACACACACATATATATATATATATATATATATATATATATATATATATATATATATACCCATAGATATATATACATATATACATACATATATATATGTGTGTATATATATATATATATATATATATATATATATATATATATATATATATATATATATATATATATATATATATATATATATATATATATATATATATATATAGAAACTCTGAAAATAATGATTACAAGAAAATACCATTCCAGACTCACACATTATTCCATGATAAACCAGTTAAACTTCAAACCTTCATTCTACTCCCATCAAAATATTTATATTCACTCGAAAAATCAATAAATCTTCACACATGCTGCACTGACAGCCATTAAAAATAATTAATTCAGTGAGAGGGGGGACGTAAGGTAAGAATCACCTTTTTTTTACTCTCTCTCTCTCTCTCTCTCTCTCTCTCTCTCTCTCTCTCTCTCTCTCTCTCCTCTCTCTCTCTCTCTCTCTCTCTCTCCCATCAGAATTAATTTTTGTGTAGTTTTCTTGCAAAACAACTTTTTATTTTGTGCTAGCTGACTTTCAGAACATGAGACCCCTCTTTCTATTGTGCCCATATGTCAGTACTCTCTCTCTCTCTCTCTCT
>NC_090744.1:125235221-125236938 GCF_036898095.1 Palaemon carinicauda | reverse complement strand
GCTGGTGTGTAGTGGATTAATGTCCTGTGCGCCCTTTCTCAGTTTACCTGGAATGCTTTTTGGCACTATTAATCTACCTCTGCTTGCTCTTTCTGATACTTTAAGCTCCATGATGTTTTCAGCAATTCCTTCTATTTGCTTCCATGCTTGTATTATCATGTAGCGTTCTCTTCTCCTTTCTAGACTGTATAGTTTTAAAAATTGCAGTCTTTCCCAGTAATCAAGGTCCTTAACTTCTTCTATTCTAGCAGTATAGGACCTTTGTACACTCTCTATTTGCGCAATATCCTTTTGGTAGTGTGGGTACCATATCACATTGCAGTACTCGAGTATACTACGCACATAAGTTTTGTAAAGCATAATCATGTGTTCAGCTTTTCTTGTTTTAAAGTGTCTGAATAACATTCCCATTTTTGCTTTACATTTAGCCAACAGTGTTGCTATTTGGTCGTTGCATAACATATTCCTATTTAAAATTACACCAAGGTCTTTAATTGCTTCCTTGTTTGTGATTGTCTCATTATTAGGTCCCTTGTATGCATACACCATTCCTTCTCTGTTTCCATAATTTATTGATTCGAATTTATCGGAGTTAAATACCATCCTATTTATCTCCGCCCATTCATATATTTTGTTTAGATCTCTTTGTAGTGAGTTCCTATCTTCATCACAAGTAATTTCTCTACTTATTCTTGTGTCATCGGCGAAACTTCTCACTACGGAGTTTTCAACATCACAGTCTATGTCTGAGATCATAATAACAAATAGCAGTGCAGCTAATACCGTACCTTGGGGCACACCAGATATTACCTGGGCTTCATCTGATTTCTCGTCATTTGCAACCACTATCTGTTTTCTGTTTTGCAGGAATTCTTTTACCCATTTTCCTATCTTTCCCACAATATTATGCTTTCTCATTTTTTTCTCCAATATGTTATGGTCTACCTTGTCAAAGGCTTTTGCAAAATCTAGATAGATCACATCTGTGTCTTTTTCATTTATCATATTATTGTATATGTTTTCATAGTGAGCTATCAGTTGGGTCTGTGTACTTTTTCCAGGTACGAAACCGTGTTGACCCATATTAAACAAATTATTTTTGACCAAATGGTTCATTATTTTCTTTTTTATTACCCTCTCATACACTTTCATAATATGTGATGTTAGACTAACAGGTCTATAATTGCTTGCCTCTAGTCTTGATCCACTTTTGAAGATAGGGGTTATATAAGCTAATTTATGTTTAACATATATCTCGCTCATATCTATACTCTGTCTTAGCAGTATTGCAAGTGGCTTCGCGATAGTGTTTACAGTTTTTTTTAACAAAATCGCTGGAACTCCATCTGGTCCGGCTGCCGATCCATTTTTAATTTCGTTTATAGCCGTAACAATATCTGCTTCATTAATATCTATATCCGTTAGATATTCAACATTTTCTTCTCTCATTTCTGTTTCATTATTCTCATTCGCAATTCTTGGCGTGAACTCACTCTTATATTTTTCTGCTAATATGTTGCATATTTCCTTTTTTTCATTCGTTAGCCGTCCTTCAATTCTTAGAGGGCCTATTTCTATTCTCCTTTTATTCATCTTTTTTGCATAGGAGTAAAGTACTTTGGGGTTTCTTTTTATATTTTGAAGTGTCCTTTCTTCTAAGTCCCTTTTTTCATTTTCTTTCGACTGTATAATCTTTTGTTCTGCATTTTCTATCTTA
>NC_090744.1:125225221-125230221 GCF_036898095.1 Palaemon carinicauda | reverse complement strand
TCAGTATTCCTTCGATTGAAATGGATACGATAGAAAATTCAGTAAGCTAGAAAGGCACCCTGAAAGTGCAGATCTCTGCTATGGTAGCTTATTTAGGTCGACCGTTTGGCCGATCTTGATATTTGACCCAGGACTCTCAACATGGAATCACTTCTACGTCTCAACATAACAATTAATCCCGGAAAGTTTCACTGCTTTGTGAGTAAAATTGTGGCCAGGAAGCTGTTTACAAACAAACAAACAAACGGACAAACGGACGAAAACATAACCTCCTCCCAACTTCGTTTGCGGAGGTAAATATGTCCCTTATAGTAATAAGATAAGTAATGTATTCCACTTTATCATCATCATCATCATCTCTTAGTAGGCCTATTGACGCAAAGGGCCTTAGTTAGATTTCGCCTGTCGTCTCTTTCTTCTCCATTCATCATCCACTTCACTCAGCCATGTATGCCTGGGTCTTCCAACTCTTCTAGTGCATTGTGCATCCCAGTTAAACGTTTTGTTTCGTCCATATATTCTATCTATTTCCATAGAATTTTATTATAGAAATTGACTGTATCTATATTGACGATTAACACCCTTAAACAAAAAAAGAAAAAACATCATAATAGTTCAAAAATTATTGGATTATTGGTCGTCCTTTCGTAAAGAACAAACGAATTAGGATGTAATTAAAATGCAAAAACAGTATATTAACCCATTTTTTCATTCTGAAAAGCATTTAACGTTATAAAATTTTGTTTATAAAAAAAAATCAAAAGTAGTTATATATTGGGTATATATTTTCGTAATCTTTATTGACTGAATAGAGAATATGGTCTTTGGAAAAGGTAAAACAAACTAGCAAGGATGAGTGAGGATACTGACCAACAAGTTAAAGAATAAGGGAAAAACTCGCTTGGAAAATATATCAGAAACCAGTTGCAAAATTCCTGACAACGTTTGGTGTTTTAGTTTAGAGAAAACGTTTTTCGGAAATTACTTTTGTGTAGATAGAATATTTTTAGACAGGGATTCCAGTGTCAGGATTTTGAATTGTCTTTCTTTTGTATATTGATATGTGATATTATATACGTGTATATATATATATATATATATATATATATATATATATATATATATATATATATATATATGTGTGTGTGTGTGTGTGTGTATACTGTATATATATATATATATATATATATATATATATATATGTGTGTGTGTGTGTGTATACTGTATATATATATATATATATATATATATATATATATATATATATATATATATGTGTGTGTGTGTGTGTGTGTGCGTGTGTGTGTGTGTATGTATGTTTGTGTGTTTGTACGTGCTTTATTTGTTTGTTCGAACATGTGTTTTTTTATGAATTTGTCATATATTGAGTTCTTCCATACATATCTTGGGAAAAATTGTATTTTAGCTTACTTGAGAGAGAGAGAGAGAGAGGAGAGAGAGAGAGAGAGAGAGAGAGGAGAGAGAGAGAGAGAGAGAGAGAGGAGAGAGAGAGAGAGAGAGCGTACCAAATATCAAACCCATTCATGACAGTACAGATAAATGGAGAAGTAGCCATTATCCAAAATAAATTGGTTTGCGCACATTCGTGTTTGCTGGCTATTTGTCCACTGGTCTGTGGTCTAGTTGGAACGAATTACTATGAAGCATTCCACCTCTAAAGACGATCTAGGTCCACATCAATAATAAATGCGTCTTCGGTTCCCCTAATAATTGAACATTCGTAATTTATACGCGTTAAGGTATATATGCGATATGTTCATGATTGCTTAAAATAGGTTTTAATTGAATATATTCCCTTGGCTAATTCGCACAGCGTATTCAGAACGTTTCATTTCAAAGGGTCATTTTTCAAATGTCAGGGTATCGTAGAGAGCGTTAATAACATAACATTTTTTTTGGCAACATTTATTCTTGCTAATCTTTTGATAGTATTTATTAATAATATTATGTTCCATGACTTGAGTGATGTTACTGAAATACACGTATAAAGTCTTCAAGGAAAATTGGAAGCTATATATATATATATATATATATATATATATATATATATATATATATATATATACTGTATATATATATATATATATATATATATATATATATATATATATATAACAGAAAGAGAGAGAGAGAGAGAGAGGAGAGAGAGAGAGAGAGAGAGAGAGAGAGAGAGAGAGAGAGAGAGAGAGAGATAGATTCAAATATGTGTAACCATACCATCGAATTTATTAATTTGTATATAAACTCAGATGATATAAGTGATTGATTATTACAGATACGAAAGTTTTCTTATAAACCAACTTTTGCGATGAAATAAATAACTGATTTATGACAAGTATCGTCCTTGGGAACCTTCCATCAGAGAGTGCAAGCAACAGCTTTTGCTATTGAAGGGGTTTGAGCAAATGTCCCTTTTCTGAGAAAATGTCCCTTTTCTGAGAAAATGTCCCTTTTCTGAGAAAATGTCCCTTTTCTGAGAAAATGTCCCTTTTCTGAGGAAATGTCCCCTTTTCTGAGGAAATGTCCCTTTTCTGAGAAAATGTCCCTTTTCTGAGAAAATGTCCCTTTTCTGAGAAAATGTCCCTTTTCTGAGGAAATGTCCCTTTTCTGAGAAAATGTCCCTTTTCTGAGGAAATGTCCCTTTTCTGAGGAAATGTCCCTTTTCTGAGGAAATATCCCTTTTCTGAAAAAATGTCCCTTTTCTGAGCAAATGTCCCTTTTCTGTTCACTACACCAATGGAAAGTGAATTGTCACTTGAGAAAGGAGTTGGTTAAAGCTCATGATAAATGGCAAAATTTGGTGTGTTTAAGAGGAGCTGGAATTGGTCTGGAATTAGTCTGGAATTTTGAGGTAGTAGGTTGGCCAAGGCACCAGCCGCCCGTTGAAATACTACCGCCAGAGAGTTATGGGGTCCTTTGACTGGCCAGACAGTACTACGTTGGATCCTTCTCTTTGGTTACGGTTCTTTCTCTTTGCCTACACATACGCCGAATAGTCTGGCCTATTCTTAACAGATTCTCCTCTGTCCTCACACACCTGACAACACTGAGGTTACTAAACAATTCTTCTTCGCTCAAGGGGTTAACTACTGCACTGTATTTGTTCTGTGGCTACTTTCCTCTTAGTAAGGGTAGAAGAGACTCTTTAGCTATGGTAAGCAGCTCTTCTAGGAGAAGGACACTCCAAAATCAAACCATTGTTCTCTAGTCTTGGGTAGTGCCATAGCCTCTGTACCATGGTCTTCCACTGTCTTGGGTTAGAGTTCTCTTGCTTGAGGGTACAATCAGGCACACTATTCTATTTAATTTCTCTTCCTCTTGTTTTGTTAAAGTTTTCATAGTTTATATAGGAAATATTTATTTTAATGTTACTCTTCTTAAAATATTTTATTTTTCCTTCTTTCCTTTCCTTACTGGGCTATTTTCCCTGTTGGGGCCCCTGGGCTTATAGCATTTTGCTTTTCCAGCTAGGGTTGTAGCTTAGCAAATAATAATAATAATAATAATAATTCTGAAGGTCACATGTCATAGTCACGTATATGGACGTTCAGTCATTTTGTACAGTGCAATTATTATTATTCTATTATTTTGTTATTTTATTATTATTTTTATTTTATTATTATTATTATTATTTTATTATTATTATTATTATTATTATTATTATTATTATTATTATTATTATTATTATTATTATTAATCATTATTATCTATTATTTATTATTATTATTTATTATTATTATTATTATTGTATATTATTATTTATTATTATCTATTATTTATTATTAATTATTGTTATTAGTATTATTATTATTTATTATTATTATTTATTATTATTATTATCATTATTATTATTATTTATTATCACTTGCTAAGCAACTACCCTAGTTGGAAAAGCACGACGGTAAAACACCAACGGCTCCATCATGGAAAAGCTCGTCTCATAAAAAGCATATTCTTTGACTATCATGGAAGGGGGAGAGAGAGAGAGAGAGAGAGAGAGAGAGAGAGAGAGAGAGAGAGAGAGAGAGAGAGAGAGAGAGAGAGAGAGAGATTGTGTGTACTGATATATGGACACAATAGAAAGAGGGGTCCCATGCACTGAAAGTAGGCTAACACAAAATAAAAAGTTGTTTTGCAAGAAAACTACACAGAAATTAATACTGTTGAAGAGAGAGAGAGAGAGAGAGAGAGAGAGAGAGAGAGAGAGAGAGAGAGAGAGAGAGAGAGAGAGAGAGAGAGAGAGAGAGAGAGAGTAAAAAAAAGGTGATTCTTACCTTATGTCCCCCTCTCACTGAATTAATCATTTTTAATAGCTGTCATTGCAGCATGTGTGAAGATTTATGGATTTTGCGAGTGAATATAAATATTTTTAATGTCGTAGAATATAATTTTAAGGTTTAACTGGTTTATTATGGAATTGTGGAATAATGTGTGAGTTTGGAATGGTATTATATTGTAATCATCATTTTCAGAGTGTCTATATATATGTGTATATATATATATATATATATATATATATATATATATATATATATATATGTGTGTGTGTGTGTGTATATTAACATATATATATGTATATATATGTGTGTACGTATATATATCTGAGTGTGTTTGCGTTATATATACATATGTATGTTTATATACATATATACATATATATGTATATATATATGCGTGTGTATATGTATGTATGTATGTATATATATATATATATATATATATATTTATATATAAATATATATTTATAATATATGTGAGTTTGTGTGTTTTTGTATTATATATATATATATAAATATATATATATATATATATATATATATATATATATATATATATATATATATATATATCCAACAGTAAAGAAAGAGTCGAGATCAAACTGAGCAAAGAGATAGTCAGAAAGAAAGATTGAATGGTAAAGAGCAAGATGTATGGAAGGGGAGAATGGAGAAAGAGGAACACAGAGAAACGGAGAGAGG
>NC_090744.1:125200221-125217721 GCF_036898095.1 Palaemon carinicauda | reverse complement strand
TCCAACTACCTACGCGCTTCCTGTGTTTGTTTCATATATATTCTTGCATAAGGGATAACTAATGATACGCTGTCAGGTTTCCCTTGAGAAATTCCAAACAATTTTTATATATAAGATACAGTTATAAAGAATTTTTTTTTTCATAGCAGGGATTTAGAAAAAATAATAATTAAAAAGGCACAACAAATTTGTCCAATACTCGTGAATTTATGAAATTTGCTTATCATGGCAAGAGATTGGATTTCAGTTTTGTATTAATCAGAATGATATAATTGGACCTTTTGGGAAAACTCAGAAGCCGTGTAATTGTTTGCCAGTATTTTGATTAGACTTTATTTGAATTTAATCACCTTAAAAGAACCACCAGATCTCGCTTGAATGAAGCAAAGACAAAATACAAATTTATAGTACGAGGAACATGCTTTGATTACAATGTCAATTAAATAAAATGAAATGGGAGTTGAACTATTCATGATAAAGGTTGTAAACCGGTTTATTGGGAACAGGATTTAAGGTATTTAACTTAAGCTAAATATACATTAATAAGTTTACAGAGGAGATAAAGTAAAACAAGAGTAGCATTGTTATTGTCATCATTATCAACCAAACTCGGTTGAATCCCTCGTCAGGCAGGGAGGAACTGAGAAGAAAAATCTTAGATAGATTATTATTATTATTATTATTACTATTATTATTATTATTATAGATATATAAAGAAGATTATTTTTAACCCCCACCTTGACGAAATATTATGCCCATAGCATGAAAGTTTAATTGTTTTAAATGCGAATATATGTGAGGAAATTGTTTACCTGTACAATAAAACAATATTCTTTCCTTGCCTCACCTTCCCCCTTGAAAAAATAAATCTGGACACCAAAACTCCTTGGAACTCCCCCTCCCCCCTTTTTTTACCTTGCGGGACAAAAAATCAAGAGGCCAAGGCCAATTTAAAAATAATCTTTCATTGTAGATTAAATATTTCATCAATTTCTGTATGAGAGAGAGAGAGAGAGAGAGAGAGAGAGAGAGAGAGAGAGAGAGAGAGAGAGAGAGAGAGAGAGAGAGAGAGAGAGAGCATACAATATCTAAACACGTCAATAACTGCAATTGAATAGAACAGGTTAAATGAGGTTGATTCTTCTTAAAGTTACTGTTGAGAACACTCTTATGGAAATAGAAAGGTTTCGAAATGGAAGGGCAAAGAAGTTCAATTCATCCTAGTTGATATGTTATATGGAATATAAAGTTCTTATAAGAGTGCAAGTTATGCGTGGATGAGAGATTCGGAAGATTGGGTGAGAAAAATATTTGTGCATTTGTATAAGCGTGAAGGTGATTGAAGAGAAATTTGGATATATAGAACCAATCCCGTTTATTAAAATATTATTATTGATATTATTATTACCAGCTAAGCGACAACCCTAGTTAGTAAACCAGGATGCTAGGAGTCCAAGGGTTCCAATAGGAATAAATAGCCCAATGAGAAATGCAATCAAGGTAATAAATACATTACAAGTCAAGTAGTGAATAAAGAATATAGAATATCTTAACATCAGCAACAAATCTTAAATAGATCTCCCCTATATAAAATATGAAGAGAGGCTTATATCAGCCTCTTCAACATAAAAGCATTCTCTGCAAGTTTGTACATTGGAATGTACTGGCTTGAGTTTTTATTGAAATATCATGGCAGATCACACAAGGATTGATAGTGAAAGAACCATTTGAGATCAAAACACGAAAATACGTTTGTTATAAAGCAGATTAGTGAGAAGCGTGAAGTAGCAATTTGGAGAGCCTTGAGTGAGTATGGAAGGGACAATAAATTTCTCCTGAGTGATCATAAATCTTTTTATGATGGCTGTGAGGTCTGTATTAGAGTTTGCAGTTTTAAGAGCGTTGCTGGGGGTAAATTTAGGAAATATTTTCACGGTTGTAATGGACTCCTTTTTATTGAGAAGTTACTCGAAAACTTAGAGAAAGTAAAGATCTAGGTGGTAAGGTGTAAAAAATTATATATCATGAATGGATGATAAAATGACTGTTTGGGGATGGCAAAGAGGAACTATAGAATCAGTTTATAAAAGTGTGTTTGTGATAAGAAATTTTTGGGAGTAAACGTGAGCTAGGGTAAGGATATTAGATGTGTAACAATAAATATTTAAAGGTTTGCCAGAAGAATAGAGAAGTACAGCTGATAGCTCTTAGTTCTTTAGAAGTGAATAATATTAATGATGGGAGGGTGAAAGAACAGGAGAGTCACATAATAGATAAATCAAAAAAGTTAAAATGAAGTTTTCAAAGATTGAGTAGAACTAGGATTCTTCTTCTTCTTCTTCTTCTTCTTCTTCTTCTTCTTCTTCTTCTTCTTCTTCTTCTTCTTTTTTTTTTACACCAAGGTAATATAGGTACACTATTAAAAAAATTGTAACGATTGTATAGTCTGGAAATAATGCAAGGAGGGTATAGCATAAGTCCCATGTTGTTGTTTTTTATAACATGAATAAGGTATCTGGAAGGAAGGATATCAGTATTAAGGAAATGTGACAATGTTAGTTATAGGTATATCACTCTGTTCGCAGGGTTCATTCGCTGTAGGGTTACCTAGTGTGTTAGTCAACTGCACCTAAGCAGTGGTCTGTGTTATAGGGGGTTATGAGGTGACCCACCTTAGGGTACCAAGTATTTGCGGATTCTCGATTTTCGCGAGTATCTCTTGTTACCCAACTCCCGCGAATAAAGAGGGTCGACTGTATATGCATACACTTGCCCATATACACGTGCGTGCCAATGTTCTGAAGTAGAAATCCGGAAGATCACAGTTACCAATAGCAACACACAATCAAATTAGTGATGCAATTTTTCCCTATTTTTCTCTTTTGATTACAGTTTCAGTTTATTGACTTTTTTAAACCTACGTTCAGATACGAATATAAATAAATGAATACTAATAATTGTAAAGTTATGAACTTTCCCAAAAAATACCTTTATTTAACCGATTAAGTCTCTGGAGTCATGGTAGATTTAATTGAAAATACCTTCAAAATGAAACTTTTTTAACATATTCATGCCATGTGATTATTTATATAAAGGATAAAACCTTACTTCAAAATGAGGTGTATAGTGTGTATTTTCAATTACGAATTCATTACTCTCCACTGAGACCAACCTCAACACCGAGAGAGAGAGAGAGAGAGAGAGAGAGAGAGAGAGAGAGAGAGAGAGAGGAGAGAGAGAGAGAGAGAGAGAGAGAGAGAGAGAGAGCCAGTATTATCCCAATAATGGTTATTGCAAAGGCTGTAAAAAGACGACTTAACACTTATGGCTCCTTTCACAATGGGATTGGTATGCATTCGGGATTCCAACTGAAAGTTAAAAGAAAATTCTTTCATTTTCTAGCATATATTTGAGAGAGAGAGAGAGAGAGAGAGAGAGAGAGAGAGAGAGAGAGAGAGAGAGAGAGAGAGAGAGAGAGAGAGAACTGCAGGGCATAAATCGATGTTTGGTATATGAATAGGGAAACGAAATGTTGACTGGTACCGAAGTCAAAATATGGGGCTGTTATTTGAGAAACGAATAGCAGATTTGAAAAACGTTTTAAAACCAAATATATAAAAACTCCTCAATACAATTTCATAATTTCATTTGGAAAAAAAAAGTATTCTGATTTAGATTAATATTGTATTTTATATTTATATTTGAATTAACCTTCATTAAAAGAGTCGAATAAAAAAGATACTCTAAAATAGGCTTTTCGTCCCCTGAGCAGAAAACCCTTCGGTCATTTCCATTTATATTGATGTGCAGGGGGAACTTCTGTTGAAAGAGGGAAACGAAAAAACTAGAATAAAAAGACATTTTAAAACAACAGCGGGGGAAAAGAGTGGTTGCCATTTGTTAGCTGAACAAAAAGCCAATTTTCATCTTTTTTTTTTTTTTTTTTTTTTGAGACAGAGAGAGATAGGGAATGTATTAAAATGTCTCAGATAAACGTGGCAAAGCGCTAATTACGAGAGGGTTGTAATGTAAGTACTTTGAGGAAAAGTGGACCAGTTTGCTGTTCAGTTTTAGTGCTTATTTAACTAAAAGTATTGAAAATAAGAAAAATAAAAAAAGTCAGCGTTTCATTAAAACTCCCTTGGAACGAATTTTTTTTTTCTTGGATTAAAAAGATGTTTTCGAATAAATGATCAACAGAAAGGCTGATAAAATTCTTAGACCTGAATGAAGGTAAAAAAGTGGAAGGATGACAGAAAGGGCAGAATTTATCGCACAGAGGATAGGAAACGCAATTATGTGAATTATAAATTACAGTTTTAAAAGGAAATTACTGTAATTGCCTGCTTCATCCTCCAGGGAGTCATGTACAGTTGTCTTCATTAATTCCGTTACACTTGGCAGGAGGCTAAGGAGACATCTGGCAACTGTACCCTGTAGCAGGTAACGCTTTGTTAGTAAAAGGGAAGCTATTGGCAACGCTGCTTGTAAATACATGATCCAAGACATCTTTTTTTTATTAATGATATGAAATGCTGGTAAGCAACTAAAATATTTCTATACAAAACTTCGTAAAGTATATTATTATTGTTATCATCATCATCATCATCATCATCATCATTATTATTATTATTATTATTATTATTATTACTAGCTATGCTACATCCCTACTTAGAAAAGCACGATGCTTTAAACCCCAGGGCTCCAACAGGTTTATCAAACACCCTAGCCGAGATCATTTTATCCCTATTTTTTTTTTTTTTTTTTATCTTGCGGACACTGACAAATATTTTTTTTTCTATCTTGGGAACACTTGACAAAAAAAAAAAAATCGATACAGGAGTTAAGGGAAGCAGCCTTGTGGATAAAACAACGATCGATGTAAAAGGTAAGAACAAGGTGTTGGTAAAAAAAAAAAAAAAAAAAAAAAAAAAAAAAAAAAAAAAAAAAAAAAAAAAAAAAAAAAAAGAGGTCGACAAGCTACAAGAAAAACTGAAAATTGATGGGGCGAAAAAAGTCTAATGTATGTTATCTTCTAGATAAAAACAATAAGTTATAGAAAGCGCAAGATATGATATTGTCCATGTCAGCAATGTGTGTGTGTGTGTGTGTGTGTTTTTACTGTTTAGAAGAAAGTACACTAATGAATGTTGTAGAATGACAAGAAGTATTATTCTCTTGCTTTTTTTATAACTACTCTCTCCCATGAAGGAGTCCTGTATTGCTAACAAAATAAAGAAAAATGTGCTTAGATTTGTTGTATGCATGTAATTAAGCGTTATTTCGTGTTGTAATTAAAAAACTTATAAGGAATATTTTACGAAAATTATTATTATTACTGTTATTACCTTTGCTAACATTATTAATATTAGATTTAATGATTGATATTATCAACGTCCTTACCTTGAGAGAGAGAGAGAGAGAGAGAGAGAGAGAGAGAGAGAGAGAGAGAGAGAGAGTTAATTTATTTGGTTTATTTATTTTCCCTTCCCAGAGGTGAATTATAAAAAAGGATCCAACTCTATCACAATTTCATAATTTAATCCTAACTTTATATATATTTTAGCGACTTAGTATACATTCATTGCCGTTGTTTAATTAACAAATACCTCCAGATAAATAAATTAATATGAATTATATTTTAGTGGCTGAAAATTTACATCCAAATTTGCGTTCTATTAAAGAAGTAATTTTGTGTACATTTTTTCCATTATTCAGTGGTGTTTTCTCTTAGCATTAGATGTAAATCTGATGAAAGAATGCATTCTGGTGTCATCAATTTCCCTAAAAACCGAATTTGTCCTCATTATGCAAATGATAGCTTGACAAACTGGAAATGTCGACTCGGGAATAGTGTGAAATTTGAATATCAGTTGAATTTATGAAACATTGTTTGAAATACGGCGAAAAGACTTGAATTATTGGAATATTTTGTATCGTCTGGACAAGAGTTGTGGTGGCCGATGTGGTAACGTCCCTGACTGGTGATCGCCAGACTGGGGTTCGAGTCCTGGTGGAACTCGTTAGTTTCTTTGGTCGCTGCAACCTCACTATCCTTGTAAGATTAGGATGGGCCGTTTGGGGGAGCCTGTTGGTCTAGCTGCTGAGTCATCAGCAGCCATTGCCTGGCCCTCCTTGGTATTATCTTGGATCGAGAATGAGCTTGGGCGCTGATCGTAATAATAATAATAATAATAATAATAATAATAATAATAATAATAATAATATAAGCAATTTCACAAGCTTTGAACCTTTAGGTTATTCACAATTATAAAACAAATCAAGCCCTTATTCGTTGTTTTAAGTAAAATTTCAGTTAGGGGTAGGATAGATAAGTTACCACCAACAACAGAATGACACATGCTACCAAGGTCCCCCTCAAAAATGAGTAAATTTACCCGGTATTTGGAACAGTAACCGTTTCGCCAATGTAGCCATATTTAGAAAACGTTGCTCCAAGGTTTAATATCAACAATGCTGGGACTCCAATTTTAGACTTCTTTATTCCTTGAATTAGGAATGCTTTGTAAATTTATGATTTATGTATAATTGTTGTTAGAATTATAGTAATTATCAAAATTACTAATATTATTATTATCAATATTATTGAAATTGTAAAATATTATTAGATATGTCTGAGGCCTTTATCCAGCAGTGGACTTGAAATGGCTGCATTTGTTGTGTGTGTGTGTGTGTTTTTGTTTTTTTTTCTTTTTTTCCTTTTTTTAGTGGTTCCTTCTGGCATTCCATTTTTTTTATTTAAACGTTTTTCAGAAATTGGTAAGATAAAACAACATTTCTTGGGTTAGAGTTCTCTTACTTGAGGGTACACTCGGGCACACTATTTTATTTAATTTCTCTTCCTCTTGTTTTGATAAAGTTTGTATAGTTTATATAGGAAATATCTATTTTAATGTTGTAACAGTTCTTAAAATATTTTATTTTTCCTTGTTCCCTTTCCTCATTGGGCTGTTTTCCCTGTTGGGGCCACTGGACTTCTATCATCCTGTTTTTCCAACTAGATTTGTAGCTTAGCCAATAATAATAATAATAATAATAATAATAATAATAATAATAATAATAATAATAATAATAATGTCAGATAAGAATATTGTAAACATTCTGGGAAACGCTTGTGTAGTCAATACAAAACGAGTTTTGCATTTCCAGGAAAGAGAAATGGAGAAAACGTTAATACCAAAGATAAATGAAAGATTGAAGGATATAAAGGAGACAAGGCGAGAGATATGGTACAGTTCAGTGAACGTTTATGGTGTGGTAAAGATGAATGATGATTGACAGGTTTTTGTCTGGTAACTATTCTGGCCTTTTAGACAAATTAATTTTCGCTGTTGATATAACGTACATGCCAGACCAAAAACAATTTATACAATAATGTTAATTGCTCCTACAATAATTAAAATTATTATCATTATTATTATTATTATTATTATTATTATTATTATTGTTATTATTATTATTGATAATAGTTTTATTATTTTTATCATTATTATTGTTATTATTATTATTATTGATGTTGTTGTTGTTATTTTAATTAAAAATGTTGAAATTATCATTAGCATTAAAATTATTACTAACATTAATATTATTATTATTATTATTATTATTATTATTATTATTACTATTATTATTATTATTACTCAAATGGAAAATATGAAAATGGGAATAGTATACAAATGGAAAGTGAAAATGCTTTCAGAAAGAGTTTATTTATTCAAGTTTCCTACCATAAAGATAAGCCGAACCCAAGGAAAAGTACATGAAATTGATGCATTGCATTTATGATCACTAATTTATTAACCCCCAAAAACTTCAAAGAAAAAGGTAAAAACTTTTCCATTTAAATAAATTAGTATTGTTGTATGGAAATGAGTCGTAGTATGCCAATGAAACAATATCCAATGCCGTAGATTTAGTAGATTTGAGAACAAAGTCCTCAAAAGAATATTGGGAGTTAAATGGCAGGACAGGATTAGAAATTAAACTTGAAGAGAGATCACTCGAGCGCTATATGCGGGTGAGATCATAGTGAGGGGTAGACGGAGATGGTTTGGGGATGCTCTTCGCACTCCCCAAGAGAGATTAGTTCACCAAACCTTTGACTGGGCTCTGCAAGGCAATAGAAGAGTTGGAAGACTCAGGGCTACATGGCTGAGGACTATGAAGCGTAATGTAGTCAATAAGACTCTTTAGCGATGGACACTCCAAAATCAAACCATTGTTCTCTAGTCTTGGGGAGTGCCATAGCCTCAGTACAATGGTCTTCCACTGTCTTGGGTTAGAGTTCTCTTGCTTGATGGTACACTCGAGCGCACTATTCTATTTTATTTCTCTTTCTCTTGTTTTGTTAAGCTTTTTATAGTTAATACGTGAAATAATTATTTCAATTGTTTTTACTGTTCTGAGATATTTTATTTTAATTGTTACTTAATTCTTTTATTTCCTTGTTTTCTTTCATGACTTGGCTATTTTCCCTGTTGGAGCCCTGGGCTTATAGCATCTTGCTTTTCACGCTAGGGTTGTAGCTTAGCTTATAATAATAATAATAATAATAATAATAATAATAATAATAATAATAATAATAATAATAATACGCTTAGGAGTAGATGATGCTGATGGATGTTGTATTGATAAATTTTAAAACTCCGATTATTTCAATTGACAAATAGACTAGATCGTATAAAGTTAATAGGATAAAACAATCTACGTTTGAATTATAGATATGTGAAAAACAATATAAATTGCAACCTTCCCCTGAATTTAAAAACGGTGCAAATAAATATATACATAAATATAAACTTCTGGATGAAAGCTGCTGGAAATCCATAAATATTTTTTTTTCTTGTTATCCCTCTCGTTGATCTGTAGCTTTATCATATGACTAGTTGTAGCTTTTAAATAAATCCTTTCGGGGAGGGGGGTATACCCCCCTGCACCTCCCCCCCACCCCACAACGCAGTCACGCCACTTACTGCAGTGCGAAAAAAAAAATATATTTTTTGAGACTTTTTTAATATTTGTTTTTAATATCATGGTATGCTATTATTATAAAATCGTTAAAGGTTTTGATGAAGAGGACCTATTGCATGAAACATAATGGTAATTTAGATAACATAGATAATTATTTAAATATCATATATCATAGAAACAATGAAAATGTATATAAGCAATGGCCATATATTAACCACAATGTATGGTGTTAGTTTTCTTTTCACTCCGTCAATATTACTGTATTTCAGATGAAAAGATAAGATTCAGTAGTGCTTTAGTGAGAAAGAAAATTAATTTGTAAGTTATCAAGACTAATTCAAATGTATTTGTATTTTAAGTGTTGTGGTGGCCTATCGGTAACGTCCCCTCCTGGTGATCGCCAGACTGGGGTTCGAGTCCCGCTCAAAATCGTTAATTCCTTTGGTCGCTGCAACTTCACCATCCTTGTGAACTAAAGAATCGGGTTTTAGGGGAACCTATAGGGCTATCTACTGAGTCATCAGCAGCCATTGCCTGGCACTCCTTTGGTGGAGAGGGGGCCTTGGGCTTTGATTATACTGTATGTATATATGGTCAGTCTCTGGGGCATTGTCCTGATTGCTAGGGTAATGTCACTGTCCATTGCCTCTTCCATTCATGAGTGGCCTTTGAACTCCTATGCACAACATGTAAACGAATATTGAAATCTTCAGTTATTTCTAGTAAAAGTTTGGTTCAAATTCATGATTTATTTATGACGTCATATTTATTATACTATAATATGCATTATTCAATATCATACTTTTTAATTTCATTTTTCATTCCCTATTTAGTAGTCCTACTTCATCTTCATCATCACCACCTACGCCTAATGAGGCAAAGGGCCTCGGTTTGAATTCGCCGGTCGTCTCTATCTTGGTTTTGAATTAATATTTCTCCATTCATTATCTACTTCACGCTTCATAGTTCTCAACCATGTAGGCCTGGGTCTTCCAACTCTTCAAGTGCTATGTGAAGCTCAGCTAAAAATCGGTGAGCCAATATCTCACGGCGAGTGCAATGAGCATGCCCAAACAAGAGGCCTATAATCTCATTATTTCACAACCTAACAATAGTTGTACGGTTATCATAGTCTCATTTGTAGCACATGCCGATCGTAATGCAACGAATTTAACCCGAAAAATTTACGAAATCCTGTAAGGATTAACACATCTATTTTTTTTATTTTTTTTTACACATGACCACTCATCACATGCAGCCTAATTCAATAACATTTCTATCAATTGCATTCGGAATTATTTGCGAACAATTGGATAAGGGCTCCGGCGGAAATAGACATTAGATTATCATCCTCCATATACTGGTGCTGCAAATTGCATTGGCATTGTTATAGGGACCAAATTGACTATTTAAAGCCTTAGAACTGTTGCAGTGGATATGGTTTTGTTTTTTGTGTGTTGCCACAGATGGAAGTTGCCAGAGGTGGACTGAAATTGTCACTGATTGCGTATCAATCAATGTTAATGAAATAATTGTGTGTATATATATATATATATATATATATATATATATATATATATATATATATATACATATATATGTAGGCCTATATATCGGTTATTATATTTTTATAGCATTTTACAAAACAATTTATGAACTATATATATATATATATATATATATATATATATATATATATATATATATATATTGTGTGTGTGTGTGCGTGTGTATGCCTCGTATTTTTGGGTATGGGTTATTGTTATGATTTACTTAATATTTCATTCGTTAGTTTTTGACTATCCATAATACCAGATTCATATATATCTCATAATTTTGGTTCTCTCCAAATTAACAATGGTAATAAACATGGCCATAGGGAGCAAGGGGAAATATTGTTTTTGCTAAGGTATATTTATATTCAAGTTTCATATTCATGTGTTTTCAATATTTATGGCTCTAATTTTTACTTGCAACATTATTCATAAGTCTAATGTATTTTTTTGTAATATTTACTAATTTTTCATAATGTTATGCAATACTGATTATTTCAAAATGAATTGCTTATTATTTGTACTTTCAATGCACATTTTTCAATATTTGTAATTATGATATATACTGTACATGCGCAATGTTTGTCGTGAATTTTTTTTAAGACTTAATTATTATAATAGCCTTATCTATAATTTTATTTTTTAAAAATTACAAAGTTTCTGTAATGCTTTTACATTTTGGTATATTATGAACGCTCTATGTTACTTAGAAATGTTTAAATGACAAATTTCATACATTTAAGGAGTTACCGTGAATATAAAAAATAAATTTCAAGTTTTTAACGTGGAGTTTATATGCTAATTTCTCTCTCTCTCTCTCTCTCTCTCTCTCTCTCTCTCTCTCTCTCTCTCTCGTGTGCATCATTAATTGATTGTGAACGGAAGTTTAGTTTTTATTGCCAGTGAATATTTGCCACTAACATGCCAATTGTGTCGTCTTTATTAGCAACTTGGATTTTATCAACTCGGGTATTTGCTTCGCTTTGTTCGATCAAAAGGTGCAATATTCAGGCGTACGATTCAGAAATATTCAGGAATACGAGTCATAAATATTCAGTACCATGAATCAGAAATATTCAGGCCTACAAGTTAGAAAATATTCAGGCCTACAAGTTAGAAAATATTCAGGACTACGAGTCAGAAATATTCAGAACTAAGAGTCTGAAATATTGAGGAATACGAGTCAGAAATAATCAGGACAACGAGTCAGAAATATTCAGTTCTATGAGTAAGGAATATTCAGGATTATGAGTCAAAAATATTCAGAACTACGAGTCAGAAATATTCAGTCCTATGAGTAAGGAATATTCAGGATTATGAGTCAGAAATATTCAGAACTACGAGTCAGAAATATTCAGGACTATGAGTCAGAAATATTCAGAACTACGAGTCAGAAATTTTCATGACTACGAGTCAGAAATATTCAGGCTTACGATTCAGAAATATTTAGGAATACACGTCAAATATTCAGGCCTAAGTGTCAGAAATATTTAGGCCTACGGGGCAGTAATATTCAGGACTACGAGTTAGAAATATTGAGGCTTAAGAGTCAGGAATATTCTGGACCACGAGTCAGAAATATTCAGGATCATGAGTCAGAAATATTCAGTATTACGAGTCAGAAATATTCAGGATTACGAGTCAGAAATATTCAGGATTACGAGTCAGAAGTATGCAGGACTGTGAGTGAGAAATATTCATGCCCACTAATCAGAAATATTCAGGCTTATGGGTCAGAAATATTCAGGACTACCAGTCAGAAATATTCAGGATTACGAGTCAGAAATAATCAGGATTACGAGTCAGAAGTATGCAGGACTGTGAGTGAGAAATATTCATGCCCACTAGTCAGAAATATTCAGGCTTATGATTAAAAAATATTCAGGACTACGAGTCAGAAATATTCAGGCCTCTGAGTCAGAAATATTCAGTCCTAAGAGTCAGAAATATTCAGGCCTCCGAATCAGAAATATTCAGGCCTCCATATCAGAAATATTCAGGCCTACGAGTCCAATATATCCAGGCTTACGAGTCAGAAATATTCAGGCTTACGAGTCAGAAATACACAGGCTTATGAGTCAGAAATATTCAGGCCTATGAGTCAGTAATATTCAGGCTTAAGAGTCAGAAATATTCAGGCCTCCGAATCAGAAATATTCAGGCCTCCAAATCAGAAATATGCAGGCCTACGAGTCCAATATATCCAGGCTTACAAGTCAGAAATATTCAGGCTTACAAGTCAGGAATACACAGGCTTATGAGTCAGAAATATTCAGGCCTATGAGTCAGTAATATTCAGGCTTAAGAGTCAGAAATATTCAGGCCTCCGAATCAGAAATATTCAGGCCTCCAAGTCAGAAACATCCAGGCCTACGGGTCAGAAATATTCAGGCCTAAGAGTCTCCCATGACTTTCCCCAGCCAATATATATCTTTGTTATTTTTGTGTTCAATGGATTATTCCGTGTTATTGCATTTGTTACAGCGACTGTACAGCTAGGGGTCTTTGTAGATTTCAGGTTATACAACTTATTGAATTACGAGCATAGACACCTATGTATTTTAATATACGCAAAGTAACAATTATGTTATGGTTTGTAAAGATCCGGGTTTAGAATACGTGTACATCTACTATTCTAACAAAAAAAGTTTTAGCTTTCTCTCTCTCTCTCTCTCTCTCTCTCTCTCTCTCTCTCTCTCTCTCTCTCTCTCTCTCTCTCTCCCCCCTGCAAATGTCAACAGAAGCTTGCATGCTGTTTCTATTCCGTATGTTAGCCATGAATTTAGAAGGTCGTCCTCTATAATTACCTATGCCTAAATGGAAACGGTGAAGAGCGGGCCAATTTACTTAGCTCGGTTGTGTTTGTCTTTCTACTATGAGGGGAAATTACTTTATTTTACTTTGTTTGTTGTTATTGCTCACATAATGCTCTTGGTATACTGTAGACTGGGCAGTATACTGTTGCTAGCATTATTTTATATGAAAATGATCTCTTCTTAAACTTTCAGTAGTGTTTTGCAATTTTTTTTTTCTTCACTGGAAGATAAACTTTAGTTTTTAAATGTGAAAAAAAACCTTTGCATTGTAGTTTATTGCAGGAAACCCGTAGTTCTGCAGCATTGTAAAGCCCCCCTGACACTTGCGCGCATTTTTGCCACGCACTGGCACGCATTGATGCGCGCCAGTGCGTGCCACTTTTTGGCACGCACTGGTGTTTTTCGCGCACTGTTCACGACCAGTTCACTCCAGTTCGCGCATCGTTCACGCGACGTTCACGCGATGGCACGAATTGGCACGCGTAGTTCGCGCATCGTTCACTACACGTTCACGCGAGTTCACTCATCATTCCGCATCGTTTCCGCATTGGTCACGCCAGTTCACGCCAGTTCACGAATTGGCCACTCCATATAAAAACGGGGCTTCTCCAACCCGAGGACATTCTTGGATTGGGTTCGGAAGAGACAACAATGCTTTCTGTCAGAGACACCATTGCATTGAGGAGAAGAAACGTATCTTTTTCGTTTGTATTTTTTGTTGCCCTTTTATTTTAGTTTCAATAAAAAAGCATTTGATTTACATATAAATAGCAGACATGAAATATGTACAAGTATTAAGAAAGCATTTTATTTTAACATTAAAAGCAGCAAACATGAAAAGTTTTTAGGCTGTTGATTTTAAGGTAATAGAGAAAAAAGTGTGTTGAAATAAGAAATCATTTTATTTTTACATTAAAACTGCAAACAGAAAAAATTTGTTTTGCCCTTCATTTTAAGGTAATAAAGAAGAATAAGTATGTTGATGAAATAAAACATCATTTTATTTTTACATTCAAACAGCAAACTTAAAAATTTCTTGGGTTTATTTTTCAGTTCATTTTTATTCAAAACAAAAGTTTTGGGTCTTGATTGGTAATAGAGGAAAATAAGTGTGTGCATGAAATAAGACATCATTTTATATTTACATTCAAACGGCAAATATAAACAATTATTAGGTTTATTTTTCTTTCCTTTTCATTAATTTTTTCGTTTCCTTTTTGTTTCTCTTCATTATAAAGTTATAGAAATAGTTTGAAATAAGACATCATTTTATTTTTACATTCAAACAGCAAATATAAAAATTTATTAGGTTTATTTTTCTTTCCTTTTCATTAATTTTTTCGTTTCCCTTTTGTTTCTCTTCATTATAAAGTTATAAAAATAGTTTGAAATAAGATATAATTTTTTTTTCACATTAAAACAGCAAATATAAAAATTTATTAGGTTTATTTTTCTTTCCTTTTCATTAATTTTTTCGTTTCCTTTTTGTTTCTCTTCATTATAAAGTTATAAAAATAAGTTTGAAATAAGATATAATTTTTTTTCACATTAAAACAGCAAATATGAAAATTTATTAGGCTTATTTTTCTTTCCTTTTCATTAATTTTTTCGTTTCCTTTTTGTTTCTCTTCATTATAAAGTTATAGAAATAGTTTGAATTTTTAAGATATAATTTTGTTTCACATTAAAACAGCAAATATAAAAATTTATTAGGTTTATTTTTCTTTCCTTTTCATTAATTTTTTTGTTTCCTTTTTGTTTCTCTTCATTATAAAGTTATAGAAATAGTTTGAAATAAGATATCATTTTTTTTTTCACATTAAAACAGCAAATATAAAAATTTACTAGGTTTATTTTTCTTTCCTTTTCATTAATATTTTCGTTTCCTTTTTGTTTCTCTTCATTATAAAGTTCACGCCACTTCCCGCATCATTCACTCCAGTTCACTCCAGTTCACGCCAGTTCCCTCACTGTTCACTCCAGTTCACTCCAGTTGGCGCATCGTTCACGGCCATTTAGTGCGTGCCAATGCGTGCCACAAACTTTAAACATTTCAAAGTTTTGGGCCCGCATGGCACGCATTGGTACGCTCTGGCACGCGAGTTTCCGCACTGTTCACGACATTTTCACGGCTCGTTCACGCGAGTTCGCGCATCAATGCGTGCCAGTGCGTGCCACGAATGCGTGCAAGTGTCAGGGTAATTTTCGTGAATATGACTCATGTGAATTAAAGTATAAATCCGTAAAGACTCTAGGTTAATTATACAGTATTTAGCATATGCATCTTTGAAATTATTTCCTAATCCTTCATATAGACGGGAGCAATATATGTATATATATATATATATATATATATATATATATATATATATATATATATGTATGTATGTATGTATGTATGTATGTATATATATATATATATTTATATATTTATATCTATCTATCTATCTATCTATCTATCTATATATATATATATATATATATATATATTTATATTTTACGTATATATTTATCTATTTATATGAATATATATTATGCATGTATGTATATATATATATATATATATATATATATATATACATATATGTATATATATGCATATATGTATATATATATGTGCGTATATATATATATATATATATATATATATATATATATATATATATATATATATATAGTATATATATACACACACATATATATATATATATATATATATATATATATATATATATATGTATGTATATGTGATATATTACTTCGATACTTAATAGAACTCTTATACAGGACTGAAAATTTTAATTCTAAGGATGAAGTTAAAGCCACATACAAGTAAAATGACTATTTTTTTTTTGCCCCATTTGTACTTGCAAAGACTCTTCAGCAAGAATATCGTAGTTAATTCCAGTACGAATTAAGTAGTGCATGCCTTCGTATATTGTTCATGGTAACGGAAATTAAATTGCCAATTATGAAATAACGAATATGTCTCAGTAATCTTATTGAGAAATACAAAGAAATAATTTGATAGAGCTTACTATAACTCTAAAAAAAAAAATTATTGTATACCAGTGCAGGATTTGATTTTTTTTTATTGTTATTATAACAATTAATAAAGAAATTATTCTCGATTAATAATTAAATCATGCAATAAGATTGTATAACTTATAATTATTTTAATATGGTAAAGCAGTGCAAAAATAAAGGGAACGAAATTCATGATAATAATATATTTGAAATAACATGATGTCCACATTGTCAAATTTAAAATGAAAGCATTATTAATTAGTTGTATAATTTTGATTGTAGTTTTATGGTAATTTTATCAGCAACAGTTGAAACTTTATCTACTAAAACATAACACCTACAAACACACATACAGATGTACTTACGGAACCAAATATGTTTCAGTTCGAAAAACTAACCTGCAAAGACACGAAGAAAAACATCAGTAGATTGAAATAAAGGAGACGAAGACATAAAACTATTCATGATAAAAATCATGTCATAAAGCTCAGTTTTCATCATATGAGGAATTTTAATTTTACTTCTGGATTTGTGTGAACTTATTTCTTATCCTATGGCTGAATTAAGATTGTGGAAAGCTTTCTGGTAATAAAACTGGGATGGAGAAACTTTTACATATTCTCCGAGAAAATGGTCTATAAAGATATAAATTGGACAACACTTTTGTCAACTTGAATATCACGGAATATCTGCTTATATGTTCATAGCTAAAGCAGAGAAAGAGAATTAACCATAGACACGGAATCTCACATTCCAAGAATTATTAATGTATTTCAACTTCTTCTTCTTCTTTTTCTGCATCTTTTCCCACTTTTATGTGGGGTCGATGTTTCTGGCCAGCGTTCTCCATCTACCTCTGTCCCACACTTCAACACCAGTCAATCCCTTTGATCGAAGGTCATCCTTGATACATATTGTATTTTAACTAAGAAAGATTATTTCCAAACATATATAACAAAATTTTGAGTTTTATCTGGAGAAATGTACTGACAATTATTGTCTCTAGATATAACCTTTCTCCCTGTTCGTAACCCATGCGTGTTAAGTTATCCGATAAATGAAAATTCTTTATAAACGAATTTCTCTTAATATTTCTGTTTTTCTCGTTTTCAG
>NC_090744.1:125182945-125194721 GCF_036898095.1 Palaemon carinicauda | reverse complement strand
TATATAATGTGTGTATATATTTTTGTATGTACTGTATATATACACAGGCCTATGTATACTTACAAGCATAACACACATATGTATATATATATATATATATATATATATACATAGTACATATACATACACACACACACGTTAGTTATTTTTTGATAATATTATTAAATTCTTATACAGATGCAAATATATATTTCATTTTTTTATTTATTACATTCGGTAAATAAATAGCGGTTAATGATCCTAAATTAATTAATGATTGTCCATAATGATCTTTAACATTTCATTGGCTCTAATGAACTGTAAATGTAGACCTAACCTAAGATCAAACACAAATTACATTGCAACATACATAAATAGAGTATGTGTGTGTGAATGTTTTGAGATAGAATATGTATTTCAATATAAATTCTTTCACTTATCCTTATGGTAAAACATACATTATCTGTAAAAGTAGTTTAATAGGTTTGCCCTTCAGAAATATATTGAATATCATTTAATCAAATCATAATTACTGTTCACATATCTCCTCAAGAAAGACTCATGAAATTACGTAAGCAATGAATTAATTAAACCCTCATAAATAAAATTGTCCCAGTTTAAAAATAATATTATATGGGATTATTAGTCTAATATAGGGGAATGTATTTGCCATCGACTTGAAACAAATGAATTATACCGAAGAGTATTGATAAGTGGTAGTAAACACCTGAAGTATGTAGAGGGTTTAAATTAAAGCACATTTTTATTATCATAATATTCATGCTATACGTGATATGATTTATACTTGACGTCTTCACTCAATAAAAACATTCTAAGAATACCGAGTCAATATTAAGTGCAATTATTGCAACAACCATGAATGCGTTAGGTGATATATATATATATATATATATGTATGTATGTATGTATGTATTTAGGTATGGTTGTATGTATATTTATGAATATGAATATATATATATATATATATATGTGTGTGTGTGTGTGTGTGTATTTAGGTATGTATAAATGTATATTTATGAATTTACAATATATATATATATATATATATATAACTATCTATCTCTCTCTCTCTCTCTCTCTCTCTCTCTCTCTATATATATATATATATATATATAAATATATATATATATATATACATACATATATATAATATATATATAATATAGATAGATAAATAGATAAATTGATAGACAAACAGGCATACACGTAGGAATGTAAGCCTAGCCTTTCTTTCTTTCTCTCTCTCTCTCTCTCTCTCTCTCTCTCTCTCTCTCTGTATATATATATATATATATATATACCCATCCAGGTAGCCAGCCTTCTCCCACCTACCAAAGTGGTAGAGATTAGATTTGGTTGCAGGGGGAAATCTGCATATGCATTATTCTAAAACCTAAACTTAATTATTGTACTCAGGCCTTAAATAAACAATGCCAACAGGTTACCTCGCCATGGTGGATGCAAGATATGCGTGAAAGGGAAATTAGCATTTCATTTGCAATTACATTCATATGCAAGTTTTGGAAATCTACTTTTTGTCTTAATTGTCATTTCCAAAAGATTATTATTTCTTTCCTAATCATTTTCGATATTGCGTTAAAACATCTCTCTCTCTCTCTCTCTCTCTCTCTCTCTCTCTCTCTCATGGATACGTGAAAGGTTATAACAGCATTCAATTGATAATTTTAACGACTTAAAGACAGCAACTCTCTCTCTCTCTCTCTCTCTCTCTCTCTCTCTCTCGCATGGATAAGTGAAAGGTTACAACAGTATTCAATTAATAATTTTTTACGACTTTTAGACAGCAACGCTCTCTCTCTCTCTCTCTCTCTCTCTCTCTCTCTCATAGATATGTGAAAAGTTACAACCGCATTCAATTGATAATTTTGCACGACTTAAAGACAGCAACTCTCTCTCTCTCTCTCTCTCTCTCTCTCTCTCTCCCCTCATGGATATGTGAAAGGTTACAACAGCATGAAATTTATATTTTTTTACTTGAAGACAGCAGCTCTCTCTCTCTCTCTCTCTCTCTCTCTCTCTCTCTCTCTACTAAAGTATCTGCCAGGTTATATATACTAAGTTCACCCAAAACTAATAATAATATGATAATAATAATTATAATAATAATAATAATAATAATAATAATAATAATCATCATCATCATAATAATAATGTTGTTGTTAATAATAATAATAATAATAATAATGATATTAATAATAATAATAATAATAATTATAAACCTCCATATGATCAACCCATGAACGTTAGATTCCATAACTCTGTCCTTAAAAAGAAATGATGAATGACGTCACAATCGGAGTCTTAGTTACTCATTTATACGACTCTGGAGACGACAACAACGGCAATATTAATGATAGTAATTTCAGTGTCGTATGGACAACCATTATTGTAATGGGACTTGAATGTGAGAGAACTTAATTATTATTATTATTATTATTATTATTATTATTATCATTATCACTAGCCAAGCTACAGCCCTAGTTAGAAAAGCATGATAATATAAGCCCAAGGCTCCAACAGTGAAAAATAGTCCAGTGAGGAATGGAAACAAGTAAATGAATAAACGATATAAGTAATGAAAAATTAAAATAAAACATTAAAAAAACATTAACAACATTCCAACAAATAATTCATACATAACTATACAAAAGGATCACTTTGAGGCAGAAGCGTCTGAAGTAGACATAGCAATATGAGCGTCATCGGGAATGATATCTGCAGTAATTCCTAACGATTTAACGAAGATGGAGTCGAAATCAAAACCAAATTTCATTCGACAAGATGAAGTTGTGATTAAAGTGAATGATGTTAGGCAGGTCCTGCTACTGAAACGAGAATTCCTGGTATATCTCGCTCTGGAGTTTGATTGATTGATTGATTGATTTTGAGTTTTCTGGCATCATGACACATATGGTCATTGGTACTGATATCTTTTACTATAAATAAAGAATAAATATAAATTGAATTTAAAACTATAAAAGCGAAGATGTCCTTATGAAAATCAAATAGCTTTCAGAAGAAGTACTTTTAAGATAAATCTAAAAATACCACTAACATTGTACAACACATTCTGCTCAATAATCTTGGCAAGGACGAATGAAGTGCACCCAGAAACACCCTTACTGAGCAGAAAGTTCTTGTGTTTATCCCTGCCCACCTCCTCTGCCATCTCTCCTTACTCTATCTGTTTACTCGACGAGAATTAAAGGTGTGACAAGGTGCAGTTCTCCGAAACTAGGTGTGCCAGAGACTCCTATGTCAAACCGTACATACTGGTGTTTTGTGTTTCATTGTTTTACCTTATATATTCCTAGCTCTTAATTTTTACCTTTTTCTGTAATAAATGCGAGTCAAGTACTATATGCTAAGTATGAATATTCATTCATTAGATTAACATATTGAATATCGTTTCCATTTTATAGTACATTGGATTGATGCTTGAAGTCACACTCTCTTCTACATAAATGAAACAACCCACATCATCAATCAGTTTAGGATGTGTGAAAAACAACTAGTTTCAATAAAATATATAAACATTATGAGTTATTTTTATCTAAAATCATATCCAGAATTTGTTGCTGGTGACACTCACACAAACACACACCCACCCACGCACATTTGTATGTATATATATATATATATATATGTATATATATATATATATATATATGTATATATACATATACAAACACGCACACGCGAGCGCGCCCACACACAAACACACACACACATATATATATACATATATATATATATATATATATATAAATCATCCTAAGAAAGTTCTGTAACAACAATATTTTCTAGACTTAAAAATAACAGTAGAGTCTAACTTAAGAAGATTTATTCATGAGGAGACAGAAACAGAAGAACGAATAGATAATCCTGTGCAAGTCTGCAAAGCATAATAATATATAGCTTGATTAAGGAAGGCTATTGATCGAACTCCTCCACGCCATAGATCTACGAGGGTTCACGATTTTCGTGTCGTGGGTTGACCCTAGCAATTTGGGTCAGCTGTGCGACAAAATCGATGACCTATTAAGTGCGCATTTCGTCATCCGCCTAAAACGTGCGTCCTATTTTCTATATAAGTATTATTATTAATATTATTATTATTATTATTATTATTATTACTACTATTATTATTATTATTATCATTATTATTATTATTATCATTATTATTATTATTATTTTAATTATTATTGCTATCATTATTATTATTATTATTATTATTATTATTATTATTATTATTATTATTATTATTATTACTAGCAAAGCTACAATCTACTGTAGTTGGAAAAGCAGGATACTATAAGCCCAATGGCTGTAACAAAGAAATATAGCCGAACGAGGAAAGGAAATAAAGACATAAATAAACTATGTGAGAAGTAATGGACAATTAGAATAAATATATTCCAAGAACAGTAACAAGATTAAAACTCACCTTTCATGCATGAACTATAAAAAGACTTATGTCAGCCTATTCAACATAAAAACATTTGCTGCAAGTTTAAACTTAGGAAGTCATAACCATTCAACTATCCGAATAGGAAGGTCATTCTACAATTTAGTCACAACTAGAATGAAACTTCTAGAATAGTGTAGTATTGGGACTCATCATAACAATTAGCTGCATATACAGTAGTTTTGGTTCTGTGTATCTAACAGTTTCATAAATCATCTTAATGTGTGTTGCAAACGGAAATGTATGATAATAGGATTTCGCAATGATTCTCATATTCGCATATGTTATTTGCCGAACATTCATATATGCCGTAGGATTTCATATGTAAGTTTTGGTAATGACTTTCATTTGGTCTTCTCTCCGAGAGAAAATGCAATACTGTTACTGTATACATGCGTGTGAATGTATGTATGTGTGTACCACTATATATATATATATATATATATATACATATACATACATATTGATATATATATATATATATACATATATATATATATATATAAAATAACATAAAAAATTTGCATTATTTCCTGTTCCAATACCAGTCCTTTAAAGTCGTTAAGAAGATTCGGTTTGGATACAAAAGAATTTAGGAATGAAAAAAAAAAAAAAAAAAAAAACCTGCCATTCTTCAAGAATAATGCTTTGCATTGTATTGCTTCGCTGGCGTCTTTCGAAGGCAACATTTTACATAAAAATGTCTTTGTACAACAATAAGCTCTGAAAGACTCTAGTGTATCTGTTGTTCCATCTGATGAATGACCTAAAGTATATGAGAGATATTCCTAAGCCTATTCTTCGTTCTTCGTGGAAAAAAAAAAATCATGTATAATTTTTCACATAACAAAGACTCATTTAAACAATCTTGCTAACTAGATAATATACTTACGTCCATGTATTCTCTTTTGGAAGAAAATAAAGGAAAAAGGAAAGGAAAATGACGTTGGAGAACAAAAGGAAAACTAAGTGGGCTCTGACTGGATTGGAGCTTCGAATAGTCTCGAAAACTGAAATTTCGTCTTTATTATTATTATTATTATTATTATTATTATTATTATTATTATTATTATATATATGTATATATACATATATGTATGTATGTATATATATGTATATATACATATATATATACACACATATATATATAAATATATATATATATATATTTATATATATATATATATATATATATATATGCGCAAATTAATTATTTTCAGCTATTAACATGAATTTGAATAGATATACAAGATGACTAGCAATGGTTCCGTCTCTTTCTGAAAGAAAATATAAACAAATCCAAAAAATTCATACGATGTATATAAATTTACTAGTATTTTATTCCAGCCGCCATTTCACATTTATTTTTGTTAGATGCCAAAGTAGCTTATACTGAAAAAAAAAAAAAAAAAACCTATTTATCTTTTACGAAATATAAAGAGTACCCAAATTCGTAGAACCTTTTACAGTTCCTTAAAATGTTTGCAGTTTTGTTGTAAAGTAGAATATTCTAAGTAAAAATGACAGTCAGTTTATTCAGAAATGAAAGGTATGAATAAGAGAAAAAATAGTTTAGGTATTGCTTGTTTATCTCATATATATATATATATATATATATAAATATATATATATATATATATATATCACCCTAACGCTAAGCACACACAGATATATATATATATATATATATACATATATACATATATGTATACATATATATATACATATACGTATATATATATAAATATATATATATATATATAGTTATATATATATATATGTATACATATATATATACATATACGTATATATATATAAATATATATATATATATATATATAGTTATATATATATATATATATATATATTATATATAAATATATATACACATATTTGTGTTTATACCATTGAATATCTAAACACTTTTTTTTTATTTGTAAGGGCTAATTTAGAAAAATAATGAATTTGGAAGTACAAATTATAAGCCAATTAAACAATTGCAAGACAATGAGAAAAAATCGATGATAAACAGCGTAAACATTTCCGCATTTATATACACACACATTATATATATATATATATATATATATATACATACATATATATATATGTATATATATATATAGATAGATAGATAGATAGATAGATAGATAAATAGATAGATAGATAGATAGATAGAAAGATAGATAGATAGTCCGGGGTTATCCACCTAGGAGGAATAACGAGATGTCAAAATTACAGTATATTCTGCTTATAATTTTCGAAGTTCCTTATGATAGCGTGATCGCCTCCCATGAGTGCATGTGTACTTTCACTTGTGTTTTATGTTTTGATAAATTATATCAATCCTATTATCTTGAATTTCTTTGATGGTCAACTTTTCTTAATACCATTATTATTATCATCATCATCATCATCATCATCATTATCATCTATATCATTATCATTATTATCATTATTATTATTATTATTATTATTACTATTATTATTATTATTATTATTATTATTATTATTACTTTCATGGGTTTTATATTTTTTTTTGACAATTTCCTACCCTGCATTCCGACAATGTCTACAATAATTAATTCTCCATATTATATATTGGAATTGACTAAAATATAAATACTCCATATGATATATTGGAGTTGATTAAAATATAAATATCCAAATTATATATTGGAATTGACGAAAATATAAGCACTCCAAATGCTATATTGGCATTGACTAAAATATAAAAACTCCAAATTATATATTGGCATTGACTAAAATATAAATACTCCAAGTTATATATTGCCATTAACTAAAGTATAAATACTACACATTATGTATTGGCAATGACTAAAATATAAATACTCCACATCATATGTTGGCATTGACTAAAATATAGATACTCCAAATAATATACTGGAATTGACCAAAATATAAACACTCCAAATTATAGTGTTTTATTTATCGGGTCGACTTTGCATAGGACATTATATCAAATACTGCAACAGCGCAGCATTTAAATGCAGAGGATTTGAATTATTATCTCTCTGCATTTAAGTGTTTGTATTCCTCGCAACATTTGTGATATTTACTTTGTCTAAAAGGCAAGCGATGCAGTAATTTATGGCAAACTTTTCATATTTGATAATGAATTGTATGTCATTAATAAATTATTGCTGTTTTATAATCAGCTTATTTAATTTTGAATCGATAGAATTATCAGGCAAAATTAAAATTCAATTCAAAACCAGGATTTCGAACCGGCAATACATTTCATTTTGAATCAATATAATTATCAGTAAAAAATAAAATCTAATTCAAAACCAGGATTTTGAACCGTCAATATATTGTTTACGAATTAGCTTATTTCATTTTCAATCGACAGAATTCCTATCTAATTCTAAATCAGGATTTCGAACTGTCAATATAATATTTACTCTAAATAACTTAATTTATTTTCAATTGATAGAATTATCAGGCAAAACTAAAATCTAATTCAAGACCAGGATTTCGAACTGTCAATATATTGTTTACAATAATTAGCTCATATCATTTTGAACGTATAGAACTATCTGATAAGTTTCGAATCTAATTCAAGACAAAGATTTCCAATGTAGTACTGTCTGGCCAGTCAAAAGACCTAATAACTCTCTGGCAGTAGTATCTCAACGGGAGGCTGGTGCCCTGGCCAACCTACAACCTACATGAGAGAGAGAGAGAGAGAGAGAGAGAGAGAGAGAGAGAGAATATTTCTTCCCCTCATGACGAATGGTTATCAATTGCTGTTTAATATTCAGGAGGCGAGGCGAATCTATTCAGTCCCAAATTTAGTTTTTGATTCATACATTAGTTTTGGCTGTATCTAAATCTGATTGATGTTTGACGCTATTGACACAACGAAAACACGATGAGAGAGAGAGAGAGAGAGAGAGAGAGAGAGAGAGAGAGAGAGATATTAGCTTCAACGTATACAGTATAACATCATATAATGTTAATTTGGTACTATGAATTTTCTAGCAATTACTGACTAGTGCAACTGAGAGAGAGAGAGAGAGAGAGAGAGAGAGAGAGAGAGAGAGAGCTACAATGTATACAGTATAACATCATATAATGTTATTTTGGTATTATGAATTTTCTAACAATTACTGACTAGTGCAATAGAGAGAGAGAGAGAGAGAGAGAGAGAGAGAGAGAGAGAGAAATCAGCATGTACCCTACATTAAAAACTTGAGATTTGGTTTTCATTTTCACATTAACTCTTTAAATGTATGAAATTTGGCATGATACAAGTCTGGAGTGATATATTAATTTTGCTTTACATATTCATTTACACATTTCTAAGTCAGATAGGGCGTTTATGATATACCAAAATGTAAAAGCATTACAGAAACATTGTTAATCTTTTAAAAGCAAATTATAAACAAGGTTATTATAATGAATAAGTCTTGGAAGAAAAAAAAATCACGACAAACATTGAGCATGTATATATCATAATTACAAATATTGAAAAATATGCATTGAAAGTACAAATAATAAGCAATTGTTTTTTAAATAATTAGTATTACATAAAATTATAGAAAATTAGTAAATATTACAAAAAATACATTAGATTTAGGAATAATGTTGCAAGTAAAAATTAGACCCATAAATATTGAAAACTCATGAAATGAAACATGAATATAACTATACCTTAGCAACAGAAATCTTTCCCCTTGTTATTTAGGAGAGAACCAAAAATATGAGATACATGAATCTGGTATTATGCATAGTCAAAAACTACGAATGAAATATTTACTAGATCATAACAATAACCCATAACTTTAAATACGAGGCATACACATACACACACAGTATATATATATATATATATATATATGTGTGTGTGTATGTGTGTATGCATGTATTTACATGGTTATATCGAAGCGGATCTCTTAAATTCCAGTGTTACGGAAGCTTTGAATCAATTGGACCCTTTTAAATAATAGTTTGGCATGTTAAACGTTCACCGGAAACATACAAAAATACACATTTTGTATATATATATATATATATATACATATGTGTTATATATATACACAGTATATATATATATATATATATATAGTTCATAAATCGTTTTGAAAAATTCTATATATTACTCGTTTTAGAAGGAATAACATAATACACCGATATATATATATATATATATATTTATATATATATATATATATATATGTATATATATATGTATATATATATATATATATGTATGTATATATAAATTATTTCATTACCGTTGATTGATATGCAATCAGTAACAATTTCAGTCCATCCCTTCGGCAGCTTCCATCTGTGGCCAAGAAAAAAAAAATATCCACTGCAACAGTTCTAAGGCTTTAAATAGTCAATTTAGTCCCTATAACATTGCCAATGCTATTTGCAGTACCAGTATATGGAGGGTAATAATCTAATGCCTATTTCCGCCGGAGCCCGTATCCAATTGTTCACAAATAATTCCGAATGCAATTGATAGAAATGTTATTGAATTAGGCTGCATGTGATGAGTGGTCATGTGTAAAAAAATAATAATGGATGTGTTAATCCTTGCAGGATTTCGTACAATTTCCGGTTAAATTCGTTGCATTAAGTTCGGTATGTGCTATAAATAAGACTATGATAATCGTACAACTATTATTATGTTGTGAAATAATGAGATTATAGGCCTCTTGTTTGGGCATGCTCTTTACACTCCCCGTGAGAGATTAGCTCACCGAATTTTTAGCTAAGCTCCACATAGCACTTGAAGAGTTGGAAGACCCAAGCCTACATGGTTGAGAACTATGAAGCGTGATGTAGATAATGAATGGCGAAATATTAATTCAAAACCAAGATAGAGACGACTGGCGAAATCAAACCGAGGCCCTTTGCCTCATTAGGCGTAGGTGGTGATGATGAGGATGAAGTAGGACTACTAAATAGGGAATGAAAAATGAAATTAAAAAGTATGATATTGAATAATGCATATTATAGTATAATAAATATGACGTTATCAATAAATCATGAATTTGAACCAAACATTTCCTAGAAATAAGTGAAAATTTCAATATTCGCTTACATGTTGAGCATAAAAGTTTAAAGGCCACTCATGAATGGAAGAGGCAATGGACAGTGACATTGCCCTAGCAATCAGGACAATGCCCTACAGACTGACAATATATACATACAGTATAATCAAAGCCCAAGGCCCCCTCTCCACCCAAGGAGTGCCAGGCAATGGCTGCTGATAACATACCTATAGGCTCCCCCAAAACCCCATTCCTTAGTTCACAAGGATGGTGAGATTGCAACGACCAAAGGAACTAACGAGTTTGAGCTGGACTCGAACCCTAGTCCGTCGATCACCAGGAAAGGAATTTACATATAGGCCACCCCAACCCTTAAATAAAATATATATTTGAATTAGTATTGATAACTTATACATTTTCTTTCTTATCAAAACATTACTGAATCTTATTTTTTTATCTGAAATAATATTGACGGAGGGAAAATAAGACTAACACCATACATTGTGACTAATCTATGCCCATTGCTTACATAAATTTTCATTGTTTCATATATAAGATTTCAATAATTCTCATCTAAGGTATCTAAATTACCATTGTGTTTCGGGCAATGGGTCCCCTTCATAAAAATTTTTTAACGATTTTATATCAATAGCAATTCAACATAAAGAAATATTCTAATATATATATATATATATATATATATATATATGCACTGCAGAAAGGATTTATTTAAAAGTTACAACTAGTCATATGATAAAGCTACAGATCAACGAGAGGGATTACAAGGGAAAAAAAATTATGGGTTTCCAGCAGCTTTCATCCAGAAGTTTTTTTTTTTTTTTATTTATGTATATATTTATTTGCTCCGTTTTCAAATTCAGGCGAAGGTTGCAATTTATTTTGTTTTTCACATTTATGATTCAAACGTAGTTTGTTTTATCCTATTAACTTTGTACGATCTAGCCTCTATATCAATTGAAATAATCGGATATTTAAGATTTATAAATACAACATCGTAACCATCTCCTCCAACGCCTATTGACGCAAAGGGCCTCGGTTACATTTCACCAGTCGTCTCTATCTTCAGCTTTTTAAATCAATACTTCTCCACTCAACAATTACTTTACGCTTCATAGTCGCCAGCCATGTTGGTCTGGGTCTTCCAACTCTTCTAGTGCCTTGTAGAACCCAGTTAAAAGTTTGGTGAACTGATCTCTCTTGGGGAGTGCGAAGAGCATGCCCAAACCATCTCCAT